>NC_091766.1:34675514-34978545 GCF_029378745.1 Bos indicus | reverse complement strand
GGCACTAAGTTCCAGGGCAAGACATACCAAACAAATTCTCCAGCAACAAAGGAACACAGCCCTGAGCTCCAAGATACAGGCTGCCCAAAGTCACCCCAAAACCATAGACATCTCATAACTCATTACTGGACACTTCATTGCACTCCAGAGAGAAGAAATACAGCTCCACCCACCAGAACATGGACACAAGCTTCCCTAACCAAGAAACCTTGACAAGCCACCTGTATAAACCCACACACAGTGAGGAAACGCCACAATAAAGAGAACTCCACAAACTGCCAGAATACAGAAAGGACACCCCAAACCCAGCAATTTAAACAAGATGAAGAGACAGAGGAATATCCAGCAGATAAAGGAACAAGAAAAATGCCCACCAAACCAAACAAAAGAGGAAGAGATAGGGAATCTACCTGATAAAGAATTCCAAATAATGATAGTGAAATTGATCCAAAATCTTGAAATCAAAATGGAATCACAGATAAATAGCCTGGAGACAAGGATAGAGAAGATGCAAGAAAGGTTTAACAAGGACATAGAAGCAATAAAAAGAGTCAATATATAATTAATAATACAATAAATGAAATTAAAAACACTCTGGAGGCAACAAATAGTAGAATAACAGAGGCAGAAGATAGAATGGTAGAAATAAATGAATCAGAGAGGAAAAAAGAAAAACGAATTAAAAGAAATGAGGACAATCTCAGAGACCTCCAGGACAATATTAAACACTACAACATTCGAATCATAGGGGTCCCAGAAGAAGAAGACAAAAAGAAAGACCATGAGAAAATACTTGAGGAGATAATGGTTGAAAACTTCCCTAAAATGGGGAAGGAAATAATCACTCAAGTCCAAGAAACCCAGAGAGTCCCAAACAGGATGAACCCAAGGCGAAACACCCCAAGACATATTAATCAAATTAACAAAGATTAAACACAAAGATTAAAAGCAGCAAGGGAAAAACAACAAATAACACACAAGGGAATTCCCATAAGGATAACAGCTGATCTTTCAATAGAAACTCTTCAAGCCAGGAGGGAATGGCAAGACATACTTAAAGTGATGAAAGAAAATAACCTACAGCCCAGATTATTGTACCCAGCAAGGATCTCATTCAAATACGAAGGAGAAATCAAAAGCTTCTCAGACAAGCAAAAGCTGAGAGAATTCTGTACCACCAAACCAGCTCTCCAACAAATACTAAAGGATATTCTCTAGACAGGAAACACAAAAACGGTGTATAAACTCTAACCCAAAACAATAAAGTAAATGGCAACAGGATCATACTTATCAGTAATTACCTTAAATGTAAATGGGTTGAATGCCCCAACCAAAAGACAAAGACTGGCTGAATGGATACAAAAACAATACCCCTACATATGCTGTCTAGAAGAGACCCACCTCAAAACAGGGGACACATACAGACTGAAAATGAAGGGCTGGAAAAAGATTTTCCATGCAAATAGGGACCAAAAGAAAGCAGGAGTAGCAATACTCACATCAGATAAAATAGACTTTAAAACAAAGGCTGTGAAAAGAGACAAAGACGGTCACTACATAATGATCAAAGGATCAATCCAAGAAGAAGATATAACAATTATAAATATATATGCACCCAACACGGGAGCACCGCAATATGTAAGACAAATGCTAACAAGTATGAAAGGAGAAATTAACAATAACACAATAATAGTGGGAGACTTTAATACCCCACTCACACCTATGGATAGATCAACTAAACAGAAAATTAACAAGGAAACACAAACTTTAAATGATACAATAGACCAGTTAGACCTAAATGATATCTATAGGACATTTCACCCCAAAACAATGAATTTCACCTTTTTCTCAAGCGCACATGGAACCTTCTCCAGGATAGATCACATCCTGGGCCATAAAGCTAGCCTTGGTAAATTCAAAAAAATAGAAATCATTCCAAGCATCTTTTCTGACCACAGTGCAGTAATATTAGATCTCAATTACAGAAGAAAAACTATTAAAAATTCCAACATATGGAGGCTGAACAACACGCTGCTGAATAACCAACAAATCACAGAAGAAATCAAAAAAGAAATCAAAATTTGCATAGAAACGAATGAAAATGAAAACACAACAACCCAAAACCTGTGGGACACTGTAAAAGCAGTCCTAAGGGGAAAGTTCATAGCAATACAGGCATACCTCAAGAAACAAGAAAAAAGTCAAATAAATAACCTAACTCTACACCTAGAGCAACTAGAAAAGGAAGAAATGAAGAACCCCAGGGTTAGTAGAGGGAAAGAAATCTTAAAAATTAGGGCAGAAATAAATGCAAAAGAAACAAAAGAGACCATAGCAAAAATCAACAAAGCCAAAAGCTGGTTCTTTGAAAGGATAAATAAAATTGACAAACCATTAGCCAGACTCATCAAGAAACAAAGGGAGAAAAATCAAATCAATAAAATTAGAAATGAAAATGGAGAGATCACAACAGACAACACAGAAATACAAATGATCATAAGAGACTACTATCAACAATTATATGCCAATAAAATGGACAACGTGGAAGAAATGGACAAATTCTTAGAAAAGTACAACTTTCCAAAACTGGACCAGGAAGAAATAGAAAATCTTAACAGACCCATCACAAGCACGGAAATTGAAACTGTAATCAAAAATCTTCCAGCAAACAAAAGCCCAGGTCCAGACGGCTTCACAGCTGAATTCTACCAAAAATTTAGAGAAGAGCTAACACCTATCCTACTCAAACTCTTCCAGAAAATTGCAGAGGAAGGTAAGCTTCCAAACTCATTCTATGAGGCCACCATCACCCTAATACCAAAACCTGACAAAGATGCCACAGAAAAAGAAAACTACAGGCCAATATCACTGATGAACATAGATGCAAAAATCCTTAACAAAATTCTAGCAATCAGAATCCAACAACACATTAAAAAGATCATACACCATGACCAAGTGGGCTTTATCCCAGAGATGCAAGGATTCTTCAATATCTGCAAATCAATCAATGTAATACACCACATTAACAAATTGAAAAATAAAAACCATATGATTATCTCAATAGATGCAGAGAAAGCCTTTGACAAAATTCAACATCCATTTATGATAAAAACTCTCCAGAAAGCAGGAATAGAAGGAACATACCTCAACATAATAAAAGCTATATATGACAAAACCACTGCAAACATTATCCTCAATGGTGAAAAATTGAAAGCATTTCCTCTAAAGTCAGGAACAAGACAAGGGTGCCCACTTTCACCATTACTATTCAACATAGTTTTGGAAGTTTTTGCCACAGCAATCAGAGCAGAAAAAGAAATAAAAGGAATCCAAATTGGAAAAGAAGAAGTAAAACTCTCACTATTTGCAGATGACATGATCCTCTACATAGAAAACCCTAAAGACTCCACCAGAAAATTATTAGAACTAATCAATGAATATAGTAAAGTTGCAGGATATAAAATCAACACACAGAAATCCCTTGCATTCCTATACACTAATAATGAGAAAACAGAAAGAGAAATTAAGGAAACAATTCCATTCACCATTGCAATGGAAAGAATAAAATACTTAGGAATATATCTACCTAAAGAAACTAAAGACCTCTATATAGAAAACTATAAAACACTGGTGAAAGAAATCAAAGAGGACACTAATAGATGGAGAAATATACCATGTTCATGGATTGGAAGAATCAATATAGTGAAAATGAGTATACTACCCAAAGCAATTTATAGATTCAATGCAATCCCTATCAAGCTACCAACGGTATTCTTCACAGAGCTAGAACAAATAATTTCACAATTTGTATGGAAATACAAAAAACCTCAATTAGCCAAAGCTATCTTGAGAAAGAAGAATGGAACTGGAGGAATCAACCTACCTGACTTCAGGCTCTACTATGAAGCCACAGTCATCAAGACAGTATGGTACTGGCACAAAGACAGAAATATAGATCAATGGAACAAAATAGAAAGCCCAGAGATAAATCCACGCACCTATGGACACCTTATCTTTGACAAAGGAGGCAAGAATATACAATGGATTAAAGACAATCTCTTTAACAAGTGGTGCTGGGAAAACTGGTCAACCACTTGTAAAAGAATGAAACTAGAACACTTTCTAACACCATACACAAAAATAAACTCAAAATGGATTAAAGATCTCAACGTAAGACCAGAAACTATAAAACTCCTAGAGGAGAACATAGGCAAAACACTCTCCGACATACATCACAGCAGGATCCTCTATGACCCACCTCCCAGAATATTGGAAATAAAAGCAAAAATAAACAAATGGGACCTAATTAAACTTAAAAGCTTCTGCTCAACAAAGGAAACTATTAGCAAGGTGAAAAGACAGCCTTCAGAATGGGAGAAAATAATAGCAAATGAAGCAATTGACAAACAACTAATCTCAAAAATATACAAGCAACTCCTACACCTCAATTCCAGAAAAATAAATGACCCAATCAAAAAATGGGCCAAAGAACTAAATAGACATTTCTCCAAAGAAGACATACAGATGGCTAACAAACACATGAAAAGATGCTCAACATCACTCACTATCAGAGAAATGCAAATCAAAACCACTATGAGGTACCATTTCACACCAGTCAGAACGGCTGCGATCCAAAAGTCTACAAGCAATAAATGCTGGAGAGGGTGTGGAGAAAAGGGAACGCTCTTACACTGTTGGTGGGAATGCAAACTAGTACAGCCACTATGGAGAACAGTGTGGAGATTCCTTAAAAAACTGGGAATAGAACTGCCTTATGATCCAGCAATCCCAATGCTGGGCATGCACACTAAGGAAACCAGAAGGGAAAGAGACACGTGTACCCCATGGAAGCAACCTAGATGTCCATCAGCAGAGGAATGGATAAGAAAGCCATGGTACATATACACAATGGAGTATTACTCAGCCTTTAAAAAGAGTACATTTGAATCAGTTCTAATGAGGTGGATGAAACTGGAGCCTATTATACAGAGTGAAGTAAGCCAGAAAGAAAAACACCAATACAGTATACTAACACATATATATGGAATTTAGAAAGATGGTAACAATATCCCTGTGTACGAGACAGCAAAAGAGACACTGATGTATAGAACAGTCTTATGGACTGTGTGGGAGAGGGAGAGGGAGGGAAGATTTGGGAGAATGGCATTGAAACATGTATACTATCATGTATGAAACGAGTCGCCAGTCCAGGTTCGATGCACGATACTGGATGCTTGGGGCTGGTGCACTGGGACGACCCAGAGGGAGGGTATAGGGAGGGAGGAGGGACAAGGGTTCAGGATGGGTAACACATGTATACCTGTGGTGGATTCATTTCGATATTTGGCAAAACCAATAGAATATTGTAAAGTTTAAAAATAAAATAAAATTTAAAAAAAAAAAAAAAAGGAATCCGAATTCTATTGGGATAGAAGTGAGGAGAACTAAGACCAAGGCATGAGCCCATTCTTCCTTCATGTGTCAACTCCATTCAGCATGTATTTTTCACTGTCTTATGATGCAGGCCCACTAATTTGTTAGATAGCAAACAATCCAAGGAGGAGAAAAAGGATGGAGGAAAGTACTGTGGCCTGTAGAATGTTTAATTGCTATCCAGTCTCTGCTTTATAATCAAGAAATGTTCCCCCACCCCACCCAAATGCCCATGAATTTAAAAACTAGTTGACTAGACAATGGTATATCCATTCAGTGAAATACACAGTAAAAAGGAACAGAAAAGACTGATATATACACTCCTACAAGACATCTCCAAGACATATTGTTAAGTAAGCAAAAGCAAAGTAAAAAACTGTGCACAGTAGACCACACTTATGTGACAAGAAGAGGTGGAAACAAATATATGTACACTATCTTCCTCATATTTTAACAATAAATATTGGAAGAAAAAATAATAAAATTGGTTATAGGGCATGGGGAAAATCCCTGACCACAGAAATGGGCACCAGAAGCTTAGGCAGGAAATAGGAGGGCTCTTTAAGAGAGCAGAAGTCCCTGGCAGAAAGTCAACAAACATCATTTCAGATCTTTCTGTTGCTCCAGAAAGCTCTTCTCCACTAATGATTCAACTCCAGTCCTGAATGGCTCTACAGTAGTTCTGGGTATGGTTTCAGATGCTGGGACCAAGTTGTGAGACCCTTTGACAGCTGCCATGCCTCTGGGCTGGTCTGTCTGGCTCAGCTGGTGTCCATTCCTCCCCTCTCTGCAATATGCTTGTACCTTCTTAGGTATAGGAGGAACACATTACAGCCCAAAAAATATAAGTAACCGCTGATCAGCTACAAGCTACTTAACACATAGACTAAAGGCAGTACCTCATTTCTCTTAGATCTACAAGGAATCAACCAGATTTGCTAAAAAGATCCCAGCCTCAACTGTACTTACTGATTCAGGACATAGACCTGTGGCCTTAACAATTATAAAACAGGAACCACTAGCTTTTATCAAGCACATACTAAATCCTAGTCACTCTACTAAGAGTTTCAAATACTTATCTCACTGATTCCTCACAATAACCCTAACAAGTACCTACCAAACCCTCCTATATTACCAATAAGAAAAAGTAAGGCCTCAAAAGGAATAGAATGTCACTCGTGAGTGACAGAGTAATATTTGAAACCCAGATATCTTAAAACCAGGCTCATTTTTGAAATCTCTGTTTCTATTTTATAAACAAGTTCATTTGTATCATTTATTAAAATTAGATTCCACACATGAGTGACACCATATGATATTTATCCTTCTCTGACTTTTCACTTAGTATGATAATCTCTAGGTCTAAGGGATAAACTAGGAGTTTGAGATTAACATATATGCTATTATACATAGACCATATAACCAACAAGCATCTACTATATAGCACAGGGAACTCTACTAATATTCTGTAATAACTTATATGGAAAAAGAATTTCATAAAGAATAAATATATGTATAACTGAATCACATTGCTATATACCTGAAATAAACATGACATTGCAAATAAACTATTCTCCAATAAAATTTAAAATAAATGTGCTTGTATCAGTCTGTAGTCCTCTGTTCAGACAAGGGCTTCCTAATCCAGATAAAAGCATCACTGATTGAGGTGTTATATTGAAGCCAACAGAATAATGCCCATGGTCTCGGCTCTCTAGGTCAAGCTATTGTCAAGAGAAAATATCCATACCAACAGGAATAAGTAAATAATTGCACTAGACATAATGCTACCAAACTATCAGTCAGACCCTCAACATCCCAGAAAGTTACAAGACATTTCCAAGAATCCTCAAATTCATCAGTTCCTTTTTTAGCCTGCAATCTTCCTTACCAAATATGACTACTTATGGCTTCATACCTGATCAGAGTACAGACAGACTGAGCAGCAGATGGAGCATGCTCAATCATGAAGTGACCCACTCTGTACACATTTTCAAAAAGATTGAAGTCCCTCAGCACAATCATCAATCCCCAGTGGACCAGGGACAACCTCAGATTTAAAATACTTAGACTTATAAATGATAATCCAGGAATTACCAAGGTTTAGTGAGTAGTTTTAAGGCCAAAATGATAGAGGTAAATAATTAATGAAGGTATTGTCAAGTCCCCCTTCCAAATGACTTGCCCACTCTCTCACCTCCTTGCAAAACTCTTGATATTTACACCTATGTGTGAGGCTGAATTATATCCCCTAGAGATCCTCTTTGCCTTACTTTCAGCCTTCAGGACTCTTCATCAAAGGGGCTATGAGCTCCATCAAACCACACAGAGAGCATCTTAAACGTTTCACCAACACTGGGCAGAAGGATATCAGTTACTGTCAATTACAGATGCTTTCTGTCATAATGGGCTAGATTTTCTAAAGAGTCTCAACTGCAAAGTTCCCAAATGCCATGCACAAACCTGGTAATGGTCCATGCAAATTGCATACTTAAGGGTCTGTGTGAATTTCATTCCAGGGACTGCCTTTGAAAATTTAGCCTCATAACTCTAAAGCATTTGTAGCATCATAATCTGTCATCATTAGCAACAATGCTTGACTTAGTGCTCAACATTCTTATTAACCATGCAATTATGAATGCAGACAATGTTTAATCACTTTTACAAAAATACAGCTGTGTTGTTGGAGAGCTGTCACTTACTGCTCATTAATGATTGATTTTTTAAACCATCTAGATTGTTTTCATGAGAACAGGGGATTAACTATACGGAATTTATTATTGGTCATTAAGGGATATTAAAATGGAAAACCTTTACAAGATGTATCCTGTCTTGCTGCATTCGAATGCCTGAGACTCTCCTGCCAATGTGGGGAGGGAAACAAGAGATCACTCTTCCAGATCTCTGGCAAGGAGATCCAGTTGAGGAGAGGTGGAGTGAAGAGAGAAATTAAGAAAAAAAATCTATTTTTGCTGTAATAAAACACTGTTTACATTTTATAACAGCAATAATTTACCCCAAATAATCACTTCAGCTATTGTTCAGCTTGTTTTAGGGGCTAACTGAACTGTGGCTACCAATCTATTCAGTGCAGATTGCTAATAATGGGCTATTTTGAAAACTTATAGCTGTTGCTCCATACCTCCCATATACTAGAAAACACTAATTCCCTTCCCACATTGCACACTTAATTAAAGATGAGTCAGGGCATTGTTTTATGGTCAAACTGTCCTTCTACCTTGGATTCAGAGAGCTGGGTTTTGTGCCATCAAATATCTCTTAAACATATTGTGATAAAATGCACTTTACCACTGCCTATCCACAAAGATAATAAGTTTCGAAACCTGTTAACACATTGGAAAGATCAGATTGCTCAATGTCATGCCCTTCCTGGGTTTTCAGTTCTGATGCTTACATGCCCACACCCAGGGCTCTATCTCCTCACTTGCTCAGCAGCTGCCAGGATCCTGGAAGACCTGACCTGAGGAAGAAGGTTTTTAATAAATCACAACTCCTCTCTCCTGTCCTGGCTCACCTTACTCCAGGTCTTCTCTGAAACTTCTATCTTCATATTTTTCAATATTTTGAGTTTTCTTCTGACAGCAAGTGTACTATGTATTGCTTTGGAAAATACAGAAAAGCACAGAGAAGAAATTTAAAGCTATCTGTAGTTCCCACATCCAGAAATAACTGCTTCTGGTAGACATTTGCTTCCAATATTTTTCCTATGAGCATTTTTTATATCTGCTGGTCTTTGGGTGAGTTACTTTTCTTTTCTGTGTCCAGTGTCCTTCATTACAAAATAGGGAAATAATAACACCTACCTCATAGTGTGTTTATGAGAATTAAATGAATTAATATTTGGAAAACACATGGAAGAATGTGCAATAAAACATAGCTACCTACATTTTAGCTATGATAATTCTATAAACTGTTGAGGGAGAAATATTATAAAGGAAAGAAAGATGCTCTAGTTAACTAGTAGCCATTTTAAAAAATTATTTATTCATGGCTGTGCTGGATCCTTGTGCCACAGGGGCTTTTCTCTAGCTGTGGTGAGTGAGGGCTTCTCCCTAGTTGTGGTGTGCAGGCTTACTGAGATGGCTTCTGCATGGGCTCAATAGTTGCAGCACAAGGGCTGAATAGTTGCAGCTCCTGGGCTCTAGAGCACAGGTTCAATAGTTGTGGCATACAGGCTCAGTTGCTCTGCGGCATGTCAGATCCTCCTGGACCAGGGACTGAACCCATATCTCCTGCATTCGCAGGCAGATTCTTTACCACTAAGTCATCGGGGAAGCCTCAGTAACCACTTTTCAAAGGTTAAATTCCTGGTGATGCTGATGCTGCAGGCCCAGGGAACCACACTTGGAAAAACACTACATTCTATTATATGAGAAAAATCAACCACAAATGAGAAAAAAAAAAAAACACCAACAAGCCATGGAAGTAAAAGTAAATATATTTGGCCTAGAAAGCTTTACCCTGGGAGAAGATTTTGGAGGGGTTTAAGAGGTATGTTGTGCTGAAAGAATGACACTGTGGGTGGAAATGATGACTCCCATTAGGTAAAAGAGCTGTAGGGATTGACAGGTGAATTATCATTTACTTCTCCAGTTGACTTTGGTCCAAGTCATTGCTAGAGAGAAAATCTCTTAGTTACATACCCACATTAATAAGCCCAGGTATTCTAGCATCATGCTTGGAAGGAATCACCACAAATTGGAAACCCAGGCCTTGAGAAAGCAGCTCCTCAAATACCTGTGCCTGGTCAGCGTCCAGAGCAAGAGAGACAGTCTGCTGATCTCCTTGACTTTGCCATCACCCTGAAGTAACCAGGGTATGAAGAAAAAGAGTCAAGGGAATATCTGTGCAATTTAGAGAGGATCATATTATTGCTATTGTGTTTTATCCAGCTTTTTCTCTACATGATATGAGCATTTTCCCACTGTATTTAAAAAACTTTAATCCACGTTATAACATTTCATCATATGGATAGGCCATAATTGCTAACTATCCCCTTCTGTCAGGGGCTTTTACTTCTTTAATTTTCTCTATTATAAATAATTCTTTGGTTATTTTTAGTCATTCTTCATCTTGTATATCCTTTACAAATATTATCAAAAATTCTCTGATTTGGAAGTCTGTATCTTAAAAACTAACACAGCACTCAAGTTTGGTAATTATATTAGAAACTCTAGAGTCATCACTATCAGTTTTCTAATGCCTATTATCCAACAAGATTAAAAAGTGTCAGACTTCCTTTATTGGAAATATAATTTCCTGTCACATGACACTTTAAAGCATTTGTTTCAAAGATTTGCAGGTGCCAAAAGTAACTCTTAAAAAAATGATTTGTTCATTTCCACAGTGTTTGGGGCTTCCCTTGTGGCTCAGCTGGTAAAGAATCCACCTGCAATGTGGGAGACCTGGGTTCGATCCCTGGGTTGGGAAGATCCCTTGGAGAAAGGAAAGGCTACCCACTCCAGAACTCTGGCCCAGAGAATTCCATGGACTATACAGTCCATGGGTCACAAAGAGTCAGACATGACCAAGAGACTTTCACTTTCACAGTGAATTTTGGTTGTGAAGATACTGATGTGTTGCTTTGTCAGACTGTTCTGGTACCTAATTAGTAAAAGGATAAAACAAATATTTTGACTCAGTGAATGACAATCTTGAAACATCTATTTATTAACATAAGTAGAAGTCACACAATATTGATTGAATCTCATAGTAAAGGAAGAGAAATAACTAAAAATTTCATTTCCTTGAGTAATATACATTGCTGTAGTCAATTTGATTTTCATACTTTTTACTGTTGTCAAGTTAGACATAAATAAGTTATAGTTAGGCCATTAGGTTAAAACAGAACATAAGTATTAACACACTCAACCATCATATTGAGGCCATCTACAATGAAACTGTCAGTTCCAGCTCTTTCTTCACAAGAGCTCCTAGACTGCTACATCATGGGTGATTTCTCCCATGATAAAAGGATCTCCTCTAATTATGCAATGTTAGAACAGAGCCATAATGTGCCAATGAGCAGTTCTCAACCCTTGCTGAATTATCTGGGGAACTTTTAAAGACTACCAATGCCCGGGTCTCATCCCTGGATAGAGTCACCAGGGGTGGGGCCCAGGCATTGGTTCTTCATACAAGATCCTCTCTTGATTCTAACATACCCCCACAGTTGAAAAGCACAACTTTAGAAGATGTAGATAACCAGGACAACTTAAGGCACCCCATGCCTTCAAAAGGACAGTTATCTCAAAATCTCCTCCAGGAATTATTTTGCTACATAAAGACAAATTCCTTGAGGCATTGACTAGCTCTGTCAGGACTAGAAGTAATATATCTCTCCAGAGACCACAAATAAATCTTGTCAAGTTGCAAAACTATACAATAATATGAGAAAGAGTAAAAAAAAAAAAAAAGAAAAAACAAATTGTAATAATTTATGGGCAATCCTGGCACCAACATATTATTGCAATAAACTGGAAATATGGTACCAGTTATTTGGGATTTTCAACAGTTTTATTGTAGCTACTAAAGTGGAAATGGACACACTTGCACTCAAATTAATAGTACCCTTAAGTGGCAAGAAAATCTCTTCTCTGCTAATTGGGACTCATTATCTCCAAGGATTTCTGTGATGCAAACTGTACATTATTCTCAGAAAGCCACGACCCCTGAAGCCTACCAGCTTATCCCACTGAGTCAAATAAACTGGAAATCACAATCTGTTCAACTCCATATGAAGATGTAGAAGTTTGGTCCTAAGAGTGAGTGACTTATCATCTAATTTACTTTATTACTTCCATCTCTCTCTTTCTCTCTTCTCCCTTTATCTATTCATATATATTCAATAACAATACAAGGTGAGCAGTTAGCAGAAACAAATGCTGTTAGGTGAGACTAGATTATCATGCAGGGTCTTTGAATTAAATAGACATTTGACTCTATTAAAGAAATGTCTTTTGGTCTCATTTTTCTCAATTGTAAGCCATAAATAAGAGTAAGTAATTTCTACAATCCCTTCAATTCGAAAACAAAATTTTTGTGAAAGCTCTTTCACTTCCTTAGAAATGGACTTTGTTAAGTATAGAAGTATGGGAACCTCAGTCAGTCAGCCAGGTCAGTCACTCAGTCTGTCCGACTCTGTGACCCCATGGACTGCAGCACGCCAGGCCTCCTGGTCCATCACCAACTCCCGGAGCCCACTCAAACTCATGTCCATCGCGTTAGTGATGCCATCCAACTACATCATCCTCTGTCATCCCCTTCTCCTCCCGCCTTCAATCTTTCCCAACATCAGGGTCTTTTCAAATGATTCAGTTCTTTGCATCAGGTGGCCAAAGTATTAGAGTTTCAGCTTCAACATCAGTCCTTCCAATGAATATTCAGAACTGATTTCCTTTAGGATGGACTGGTTGGATTTCCTTGCTGTCCAAGGGACTCTCAAGAGTCTTCTCCAACACCGCAGTTCAACAGTATAAATTTTTCAGCACTCAGCTTTCTTTATAGTCCAACTCTTACATCCATACATGACTACTGGAAAAATCATAGCTTTGACTAGATGGACCTTTGTTGGCAAAGTAATGTCTCTGCTTTTTAATAAGCTGTCCTTTTTCCAAGGAGCAAGTATCTTTTAATTTCATTGCTGCAGTCACTATCTGCCGTGATTTTGGAGCCCCCCAAAAAATAAAGTCTGTCACTGTTTCCACTGTTTCCCCATCTATTTGCCATGAAGTGATGGGACCAGATGCAATGGTCTTAGTTTTCTTAATGTTGAGCTTAAAGCCAACTTTTCCTCTTTCAACTCTCCTCTTTCATTGTCATCAAGAGGCTATTTAGTTATTCTTCACTTTCTACCATAAGGGTGGTGTCATCTGCATATCTGAGGTTATTGATATTTTTCTGGGCAATCTTGATTCCACCTTGCGCTTCATCCAGCCCAGCGTTTCGCATGATGTACTCTGCATATAAGTTAAATAAGCAGGGTGACATATATAGCCCTGATGTACTCCTTTTCCTATTTGGAACCAGTCTGTTGTTCCAGGTCCAGTTCTATCTGTTGCTTCTTGACTTGCATAGATTTTTCAGGAGGCAGGTCAGGTGGTCTGGTATTCCCAACTGTTGAAGAATTTTCCACAGTTTGTTGCAAGCCACATAGTCAAAGGTTTGGCATAGTCAGTAAAGCAGAAGTAAATGTTTTTCTGGAACTCTTGCTTTTTCGATGATCCAACAGATGTTGGCAATTTGATCTCTGGTACCTCTGCCTTTTCTAAATCCAGCTTAAACATCTTGAAGTTCATAGTTCACATACTGTTGAACCTAGCTTGGAGAATTTTGAGCATTACTTTTCTAATGTGAGAGATGAGTGCAACTGTGCAGTAGTTTGAGCATTCTTTGCCATTGCCTTTCTTTGGGATTGGAATGAAAACGGACCTTTTCCAGTCCTGTGGCCACTTCTGAGTTTTCCAAATTTGCTGGCATATTGAATGCAGCACTTTCACAGCATCATCCTTTAGGATTTGAAAGAGCTCCACTGGAACTACACCACCTCCATTAGCTTTGTTCATAGTGATGCTTTCTAAGGCCCACTTGACTTTGCATTCCAGGATGTCTGGCTCTAGGTGAGTGATCACTCCATCATGATTATCTGGGTTGTGAAGATCTTTTTTGTATATAGGTACCTGATAGACCTAAAGTTACAAGAAACCCACACACCTGCAGCCTACTAATCTATGACAAGGGAGGCAAGAGTATACAGAGGAGAAAAGACAGTATCTTTAACAAGTCGTGCTGGGAAAACTAGACAGCCACATGTAAAACAATGAGATTACAACATTCTCTCACACCATATACAAAAATAAACTCCAAATGGTTTAAAGACCTAAATGCGAAACTATAAAACTCCTAGAAGAGAACACAGGTGAAACATTCTCTGATATAAACGGTAGCAGTATTTGAGAGTTTGGGATTAAGAGATACAAACTACTATAAATAAAATGGATAAGCAACAAGGATATACTGTATAGTAAAGAAAAATACACCCGTTATCTCATAATAACCTATAATGGAGTCTCATCCAGAAAATCCCGCAGCACTATGCATGCGTGCTCAGCCACTAAGTGTGTGTGAGCCTTTGTGACCCCACAGACTCCAACCCACCAGGCTCCTCTGCCCATGGTGTTTCCCACACACTAATACTGGACTGGGTTGCCATTTCCTCTTCTAGGGGATCTTTCTGACCCAGGGATTGAATCCACATCACCCGCATTGACCTGCAGCTTCGTCACCACTGAGTCACCAGGGAAGCCCACTCAACCACACTGTACGTCTAAAACTAATATAATACCATAAATAAACTACACTTCATTAAAAACATGGAACAAGTAACGATATTAACACAACCCAAGGTTTGCACAACCATGAATCCAAAGGCCACAGGCCTTCAGTTGTACCTGGGAAATGATGTAACAGTGTAAATGCAGGGAACACAAATACGATTTAACCTAGAGAACTGCGGTTTTGCAAACAGATTATTCAGTAACAGACATTTAACGTGGGCTCTAATCTTTTGGGGAATATTTTTCTTCAAAATTGTTTCTATTTTGGGACTTCCCTGGTGGTGCAGTGCCCAATGTAGGGTGCAGAGCCATTGGGTGAATTCCCAATGCAGGGGGCCCAGATTTGATCCTTGGTCGAGAAACTAGATCCCACATGCCTCAACTAAAGATCCTCATGCCACAACTAAAAAAGATCCCACATGCTGCAAAGAAGATGGAAGATCCTGTGTGCCACAAGTAAGACCCAGAGCAGCCAAATAACCACAATTTGTTAATTTCTTTAAAAAAAAACTTTCTATTTACACTTATTCAGAAACTGACTAATTTGGAAATTTCACTCAGGGCCACGTCAGATCACAAATTAGATACTTCTGGAAACTGTATTAATATTTCAAAGCATTAATATCAGAAAAGCCTATATATTACATCAAATCTACTCATGAAGATTTTCAAGGGTGATCAAGACTCACCTCCAAACACAATCAATCAATGGATAAAGGCAAGAAGTCATTTCCTCCTATAAAATTAAGCTTCCTTTTTTTTAAAGGACCGAAGCCGGACATTGTCAAATGAACAAATAAGATCAATAATGGTCCATCCATAAAGAGTAACTCTGGTGATTTTAAGATCATAGAAAGCATTTTTTAAAAAGATACATACAAAGCTTTGAAAGGAATATTTAAGCCATGTCTGCAAAGCCTTCAAATAACAGAATCATAATGGAAACAATGATAGACCTTTAATGATAGAAACATTAGCAGACTCTGTAACAATATTGTAATTCATTTCTAAATAACAATATTGATAAGATGGGCCTTTCAAAATCACCCAGGACACCTCTTTAACAGCTAATTAAAACTAGCAAGTAAAGGCAGCTCTTTTATCATTCAGAATATTGTAGCTCTGATCATCCCACAGTGAATAATTTTACTTCAGTAATAACCCTGATCTAACATTCAGTCAGCAATTACCACATCAGACTTTATCTACTGGTAACAACTGGTTCAGAAGATATTGCCTTGAATGCATTAATTTCATCATGCTAATAAAGTTCCCTGTTATAAAATGCAAAAACATATTAACCTGTCTAACGCAATAGAAGAAACAGATATATCTTTCTTGTAAAATGATGATACCCCAGCATTTCATTTCTATTTCAAAACTTAAGTGGGTAAAGTATATTAGAGGAACAGAAAGTAACAGGCTATAATCTGCAGTGAACACAATAACATAACTAAGCGCCAACAAATTTTCCTGTGAGTAATTGCACTTATTGTAATTTACACACATTCTATTACCTTGGTATTTGCATAACAATGCACAACTATTCATTTGCAAACACTGAACACTGTAACAGAGGAAGCATACGCATCTTGTCTTTTCCACAGAATTCAGAGAGGCCACTGCTGACTCCCATTAACTCCCTTGGAGCACCTAGCAAGCATGGACTGATGGAAACATTTAATAAAGATGTAGATGTGACTAATGATGACAAGCTAGTATCCCGAGGGCACAGTCCCTGGCACAGAGTAAGCCATCTGTGAAGATGTGAGGAATGAAGCAGGGAGGAGCTCTATGGTCTTGCTCAAAATGTAGTAAGCATTTTGTCTGTGGTTCCAGGATCTTGTCTGGGATACCCTTTTCCCTTCCACCCTCTTCTTCCCCTCTGATCTCTCCAAGTACCATCCCCATCGTCAAGTGAGCAATCCAACGAAGAGGTGCCTCCCTTTCCCTTAATTTGTACTCTCATCCACCTTCACCACCTTTCTTGTCCTATATTTACAATGCAACACATTACCACTACCCACACTACACTCAGCATTTGTCTCGCTCTATTTCTTTCTCACAACCCCAGGTTCCCCACTGACTTGTTCTCCTTTCAGGATTTTAAACTTGAGGATGTTACGACTGTTAAAATCCCAGTGGAAAAAAAAAATGAATCGAGTGATTAAAACTAACACATGTGACATTTTGCTTTCCCATCTCCGAGGACTCATTCCCAATCATCAACTTTTTATTAAAGCTATGCCTTGTCTTTCTATAGGAGATGGTTTCACTGCTGGTGCTGCCAATGCCAATCATCCTACTGGAATGGAAAAAAAAAAAAAAAGCTGTTACACAAACCCAAAACAAACACATTGCCACCTTCCATAGTCAAAACAGAGTGGTCACACACCCCACCATGGGGCGCAGCTGAATGCATCAGTCCACAAAGAGCTTTAGCCCTGTCCTGGGGTACCCTGGTCAAAGGAGAGCATTGTATGGGCTACAGACCTTCCTGTTTAGCACCTGGAGGTTTATCCACACAGTCTAGGCAGGAGGACTGAACTCTCTGGGGAAATGTGGCATTCTAACATATGATAGAGTATGGGCTGGAGGCCTAGAAAACAGGCACAGGAATATGGAGGATTTATAGACTGAAAACGTGCACACAGACAGCAGCACCGAGTCTGCTCAGGAAACACATGTGCTGTGGCCGCACTGTGGGAGGTCGTGGTAGGGCCCCCAGAGCTCGGCAGGAACTCTAGCGGGGACCCAGTGTGAATGTGTACAGATCAGAGCTGTAAATCTGGCAACAAACATTTCTCAGTGGTCTTACAAATATTGTGAAAACACAGGCTCTGGCTGTGATGTTAGGAAAGAAGGAGGCCATTTGGAAAGTTAACTTTCACACGGAATGGTTTCTAGACTTCCAAGGTGTACACGGGGCAAGCCAGAGCTGGCCTTCCCCCAGGCCCCCAAGAGACAAACATGTCTACAAGGCATAACTTCTGGAGAGAGCTGTGCCTCTGAAGGGGAACACACTAACTTGAAGAGTTCCTTGTTCAGTCCAAAATGTTAACAAAGACATATCATGAAAATTTATAGTGAAATGTTTAAAAAAGATTATCGAGCCAAAATTTTACTATTTCATTAAATTGTATATTCTGTATTAACCACAGGGCTAAATTCAGAAAGCAACAAGTGGGCTAAAAGGAAAAGAAAGAGGTAGAGGTGGAGGAGCCCAGATGACAACTCGGCAATTCAGTTTCAAAAAACTTTCCTTAGTCGGCCCCACACGAACTTAGCCTGTGCTCTGGGCTTTCATAGCATTTTTGTTCTGAAATCTATTTCCAGAGTTTATGACTTCCAAGGTTTTATGGTCCTTCCCAAGAAAGCTTTCTTCGCCTATTAATACACATTATGGTTCCTCTTCTCGAATAGTGGTTCTTATGAAAGTCAAGTAATTTTTATGTGATAAACATGTAGCTTGGATGGAAACTTTTCAGTGGATTTGGGTAAGACTTTTGGTTTGTGTTTTTGGAGTGTGTGTGTGTGCATGTGTGTGTATGTGATGAATCGTGAGCAGATTCTAACAGTTCTCCCTATCTGTTTTACTTAGGCTAAAGAAAGAGGGCAAAGGAGGAGATAAAAATATTCAAAATGCAATTTTCATTTCAAACAGAATTATCTATACTGCTTGTCTTGTGGGTTTTTTTTAACATATTATTGGTCTGAAATTAGAGCTCATGAACACTTCATTTGCCTAAACTTAATCCTACAGACATAAGTGAAAAACGGTAACAACAACAACAACAGAAACCTCTCAGGCCAACTGTTCTGTAAATAAAATGGCCAATCATTTTACTTCCCAGTATTTCTCTTTTCTGGTCCATTTCTCTAATTCACCATCTAACAACACACCCACCAATATCACAAAGGAATTTTGACAACCTAAGGAAGCAAATGCTCTCACTCTGGCTTTACTGGTAAGAGGATGATTGTCAACTCATGTAACCTCCAGGACTCAGCCAGGAAGAATGACCAAATTCTTAGAGGTTCTCCCTGTTTCCCAGAAGAGCATTGGAGTTCATATTTTTGTGTTTTGTTGTTTACATTCGGCCAAACAGCAGCTCATAGACACAAGTGTTACTACCTTCCCAAATCTGCCAATTTCCAAATAAACACCCTTACCTTTAAATGCTCAGTCACTAGCTATAGATTAACAGTGACACCTTTTTAAACAGGGTAGGTTCAACTTGAGATAAGTACAGTAAGCAAATGCCTTATCAACTAAGAATTATTTTTACTGCTTTGCTATGCTTCCTGAGTCATTTCAGTCAGGTTCTCAAAACTATATGCCTCCCAAGGACGATCTCATACCTTAACAAACATACATATATGTATACACACACACACATATACAATGGAAGGAGTGAAAGTCACTCAGTCATGCCCGACTCTTTGTGACCCTATGGACTATACAGTCCATGGAATTCTCCAGGCCATAACACTGGAGTGGGTAGCCTTTCCCTTCTCCAAGGGATCTTCCCAACCCAGGGACCAAACCCAGGTCTCCCACATTGCAGGTGGATTCTTTACCAGCTGAAGCCTCAAGAATACTGGAGTGGATAGCCTATCCCTTCTCCAGCAGATCTTCCCAACCCAGGAATCAAACCAGAATCTCCTGCATTGCAGGCAGATTCTTTACCAACCGAGCTATCAGAAAAGTGCACTTAGAGGGAACGGTAATAATAAAGGCAAATTTTCCTCAAGTTCTTATAATGTACCAGGTACTCCACTAAGCAATTTTTCATATATGTAGTCTCATTTAATTCTCGAAACACCTCAGAGGTGGGTACTATTCTTGTTACTGCTATATTACAAAGAGTAAAAGAAGGTATAGGGTAGCATCACAGAAGGAGTTAGAGATTGCAACTCACATCCTCTGACTCCAGGCTTTTAACTGCTATGGACTAGGGCATAGAAATAGAAGTATCACCTTAGCTTTGACTCAAAAGAAAAAAATCATAAGTATGCACAGGTATATCATAAATATGATATGCATATTTAGACCACACATTTTAAACTCCCCCAATTTTTCTACCTCTGCAGTATAATACGCACATAATTTGTGAATTAAAATTTAATCGAGCACACTACTATGAACAAATTACAAAATACTCAACACTTACATCAACTCAGGCTCCATTCCATTATCAAGAGAGAAGCTGTTTATGCATTCTTATTCTGGCAATTAAGGACAAGTATGTTTCCTAAAGTGAAGGTTATTTTGACTTTGATAAGTATATTGCTCACTGTCTGATCACAAAGGACCAGAGCCTGGAGATGAATAACACAATACTTTGTCCTTCACTTCAGGCATGATGCTGGACCTCCCTGGCTGTAAATTTACCAATATTTGATGGCCCCAGTGTCAGCGGCAAAATGATGCATAATAAACACAATACATTATGTGCCACTTCTTGATTTGGTGCCAAGTCAGGGAAGGAAACAGTCTGCTTCTGAATGGGTTTTCTGAGATAATACACAGTACGTCCTGGAGAGAGCCGAACAAAAGAACTGAAGCTTGTTTTTCATCCCTCTGTTTCCAAACTAGCCTTTGAAATTGACAGTCTGGAGTGATGTGAACCCTGGTACTGCCATCACCGGGCTGATATCAGGAAAAGCAGAATACACAGGCTTTTATCTGGCCAGGAAAAAGGAAGCAGCTTATTTTGAAGAGGAAGGAAAAACGATATTTGATGAAAGCCAGAGAAACAAGCTGCCTAAGTCTTTTTACAAAGATGCGACAAAATAATGCTTTGTGAAATAATATGCAGACCTAAAAATAATGTTTCAATAGCATTTTTTAATTGTTCCATTTTATCCAGAATGGTTTTTCCAAAGTTGAAAATCTTTCTTTAGAGCAAAAAGGAGAAAACACTATTTGAAGGCCTGCATCTATGAAAAAGTATTCCTTCACCACTAAGGAAATGAAAACCATGACAGGAAGTATACACACAGCTTCACGTCCCTCTTCCTGCATCCAGATCAGGGACCTCAGGAGTCACTGGGTCCAACCCTGACATTTCATAGATGACAGACTTAAAACTGGTAAGTCACATGCCCAAGGTTATGCTTGGAATTGTGTTCTTTTTATTCCCTGAATAGCAAGCAAATGGCAAATGGAAAGAGCAAAAGAGAACTTGTTACAATTTACCCAAAGATTTCCTATAAGAAAAATGGTGATAATAATGGTTCCTAAATTCACTTATCTAGAAATGCATATTATCAGAAATCCAAGAAACATATGAACAACATTTCCTAAGGCAAGAATCATTTTTTAAAACTCAGATATTCTGCCAGGTATACTTGCTTTATCAGTATCAGTTTAGGGTTGCCAGCTCAGTTGTCTTTTTCCAAAAAGGATAGTAAAAAAGTCCAGGAGTTCTCCTCAGGCAGGATAAACAAAGCCAAACATTTGAAAACCTCTTTCATGTGGGTCTCATGTCAAGTTTACAAGTGTAAAAGCACTTATACACCAGTCAACTAAATTCTTACTGGCAATAGGTAGAGCCTGTACCAGGGAAATGTGGTAATTTTCCAGCTTCTCTGTACTCTATCACCTCATCCCACTAGCTAAAAAAAATTGCCCTATATGATTCTACAAAAAAACAGGAATAAACCCCTGGGTTGTTTGCCCTCTCCCTACCTCATCATCCTAGAACTTGGCCACATGTTCAAGTTCCAGGCGGCATTCATCTAGCCCTGGAGACTTGTTTTTCAGTTCACAGGATGGTCCACCCAAGGCCACTCTTCATGTGGAAGGTTCCTTGAAAGATGGGATAGACTTTATACATGCCAGAGGCTACACATCTTCCCTTCGCTCTTAGACCCTGATCCAGGAAACATTATGCTGCTGCTAAGTTGCTTCAGTCGTGTCCGACTCTGTGCGACCCCATAGACGGCTGCCCACCAGGCTCCCCCGTCCCTGGGATTCTCAGGAAACATTATGGCGGCATTCAAAATGGTGAAAAGACTCCTGACACTCAAGTTTCTCTCACCCCACCCTCCTATCATCATAACTTTTCCACAAAACATTAAACATCAACATTAACTAACTTAAAGTTCAGAAGGGTAATTTTTTCCTCAAGGACAGGCTCATTTTGACCTACTATCCAGGAACTGCCCATGACTTTTTACTTCAATAGGATGATCCCAATGACTATCTTTACAAGTGTTATATTCATGCAGTATTTTGCAATACTGAAGAGAGTGTCAATGGTCAGATTGTCCTCCAGCCCCTATTTCCCTTATCTTCTATAGAAGCCTAACTGCCACGAGGACTTACACTTACTTGGGAGTGTGGTAACTGAGACAAATCAAATTTGTTCTTCTCTTTTCCCCACCCTTCTTGATCTTTGTTGCATGCAGATAAAGTGGCGTGGAAAGAACATCAAAGAAACAGTGATACTCATTGCCAATAATCCAGGGTGTCTGTATGGACACAGAGGGAGGCATCCCTTCCCCATTTTCTTTAATGCTGGTGGGTGTGTGCGCACCATGTCATGTGTATATAAACCTTGGATCTTTGTAAGCACCAGCAGCTGGAGAATATCTCTCTCTCCAAACAGCATCAATAACATGAAGACCCTTCAAAGCAGGGCCAGAGCTCCCCCTGATACACATGATTCTCATACACATGACTAATAAAAAAACACAAAATACTATTTTGCTGCTCATCTCATTTGAGTCACCCATTATATATTAGGACCCAATTATGTATACAGTACTGGTTAGAACCTATGGACACTTAATGAAGAAGGGCTAACCCTGCCCTTGTAGAACTTAATCTAGAGGATTTAGCTAGTATATCTTTCATGGCCTCCTCAATTAAGAAATTAACTGTTTAAATAAGAATGTGCCTACTGTAGGGCTTATGACCCAGTAAAGGGAGCATAAGGCTGGTATGGTGGTTGCCTATGCATTTCAGAGGGACATGTGTTCCCCACGCATGTGTGGGAGTCCCTGGGTGGCAGCTAGCTGTGGGAGTGAGAGGTCATGAACGAGGAGGAGGGTGTATGTATTTGACCCCAATAAAGCTCTGTAGCCATGAAAAGTAAAGAATGTGCCTAGCTACCAAAGATAGGAACTTAACTTCCTTCATTTTTATATGACTTTAATGACTAGCAATTAAAATATTCCTGCACACGGTAGGTGCTCAAGAAAATATTGGTTGCTAAGTGCATGTTGAAAGTCAAGGCTATTCCCCAAAGCAATGTCCCCTTTTCTTTATGCTACACAGCACATGAAGGGAGACTGACAAGAAGAAATGTTTCCTTAGTGATTCTCAAGAAAGGCAAAGTTGTCAACATTTTCTCTTGTCAAGGATGTTCTCTAACAAAAACTAGAGAGCAGCTTCCACAATGCCGAACTAAATGTGAAGATAATGGTCAGGAGGGCTCTGGGAGCTACCTGCATTCCCACTCTGAACACACTCTTAACAGGAACACATCTGCCAGGAGAACAGAGCAAACCTCATTTTGCTAGGAGACAACACACAGCTGCAGAGTTCAGCACTCCACTTAATCCCACAGATAAATTCACAAGTCCTCCTAAACATACCACTCTCCTGGGGATACAGACTCTACAGTGTCTGTTGTTTCATGTATCACAAATAATTCATATCTTTCCTTTCTCCCTCCTTCTCTCCTTCTCTCTCTCCCCTTCCTTCTCATTCTCTCTCTCTTATACACACACACACACACACTCACACAGAATATATACACAACCTTCTATCTTTAAAAGGCTACTTTTGAGTCTCCTTTAAACTCTCCACACAGGACACAGGAGGTCACCACACAGCCTGTTTCTTCACACAAGTGTACTACTATTTTTTCCTCAAAGAGGAATTGCTCCTGTCACTGCTCCTTCCCAGAAGTCTTCCCAAGCCTTTTTTTTTTTTTTTTTTTTTTTAAGTGCATGAGGTATGCTTTTAATTGGGCATTTCATTAGAGAAGAATGAGGCATAAAGGAAAACAAAATGAGCTGTAGTCATTTGTTTTGAGGAGATCATGCTAGTCATCAGCATCTGAACCCTGCTGAAGCACAGTTTCAATTTCCCCTCTCAAAACTGTGGGTAAAGCGATGTTGACAACACATATTTCTCTCTGTCAAAACATTTCACTTACTCGGCAATCTGTAGACAGTTTGAGAGTCATATCACCAATGAGCAGTGCCATAGTGCTCTTCCCATTATTTTAAAATCATAATGGCACATGCTTCAAGAGAGAGGCACAGCACAGGCCGAGATCCAAATTGAAAAGAAAAACGCTAAGAGTCGGCAAGCAGTGAGGGCGTTGTAAATATGGGCCTCCTCACTGAGCCACAGAGAAAAATGGCTGCCGGCGCCCCATTTCATCAGGAGAGCCTGGTCCCATTGTCCTCGGAGTTCAGCCTCTTGGGGAGGGGTCACGGAGGGAATTCTGGGAGTTTTGTGCTCAGTTGCAGTAACGGGCTTTGACTCACGTTTGAGAAAGGGGATTTCATACCACTAGACCTAATTAAATGATGTTTTGGGTCTGGGAGAGGGGGAGGAAAACTAAAGTGATCTCTGACTAAAGAATTATATTCAAGTTCCAGTGAAAGACTGTACTGCTGTGTGTCCCGGATACACAAAAGGCAATAACAAGGTGCTGAAACTAGACATATTCTGACAAAACTGCTTATGGCTCCCACAGAAAGACGATGACTGTGGTGCAATCTCCTCAAAATGGCTCATTTTCAGTGCGGAGTATTCAAAAGAGATAATGTTCAAAGAAATGGAAATGTGCTGCCTAGATAACAGCCTTGGGCTGCAAGACAGATACGGCAAGGCCTCAAGGACACAGCTTTGGCAGAAAACAAATAATGAAGCAATCCTGGAGCATTTACTGTCCAGGCCGGGGAGTACTGACCAGTCGCGAGGTTCAGATTCATGGCTATGATTATTAAATCTCATGGGAAAAAAACACTCCACAAGTGTCAAATATAGCCAATAACGTGCCCTATGAGCAGTGGGCAGGCTCACCAATGGGCAGCCACGTTTGTTCCCCTGCTCTCAGGGGAGAAGGCACTTGACCAATTATTGCCAGTTGGCTGGGTTAGTGAAACTGCACAGACTCCTACTATCCACCTCCATTCTATCTTTCAATTCAATGTATCTTACTGAATTTTGCTAAACTTATTTTTGAAAGTGAAAGTTGCTCAGTCAATTCTGACTCTTTGCAACCCCTGGAGTATATGTCCATGGAATTCTCCAGACCATTATACTGGAGTGGGTAGCCTATCCCTTTTCCAGTGAATCTTCCCAACCTAGGAATCGAACCGGAGTCTCCTGCATTGCAGGCAGATTATTTATCAGCTGAGCTACCAGGGATAAAAATAAGCTTATTTTTATATATCTATAAAAATAGGTCAACCAGGTTGTGTATTGATCTAACAGTAGTAAGTACTTTTGCTATAATCACTAATATTCATCTGGCCGGGTTTCACAGGAAGTGTGCAATTTTAAGCATCTATAAAATCCCTTGGTTTGTCAAGTTTGTACCAGCTGTTATCACTTTAATAGAGATCACTGCATAATTTCAAAATATCTTATTCTTTCTAAAATTATCCTGATGCTCAAAACTGTCTGGAACTCGGAAGTGTGCTTCCTGCTTCTATCTCTAATCTGGATGGGTTAATTAATTTCCTCATCCTGATGTTAAGCTGTGCTTCAAGCCAGGCATCAGTATTTGCTTTCCACCATGTTCCTATAGACACAAATAGGTATGGCTAAGGGTATAACTTTATATTGTTCTTTTGTATTCTCTAGTGAACAGGAGGAACTGGAGGAAACTTCTTGGTGGGGTAGCAGGTGGCAGCCACTCAAAGTCCACTCATATGGTTGAAGGGAGAACCATAAAAAGGGATACAACAAGTATATAAAACGTAATCAATAAATATTTCATAAGGGAATTTATTTCCTTACCTTTCTCAAAAAGCACATACCTGCCTCTACAACCCTAAGAAGTATTTTAATTCTTATTTTGCAAGTAATACTGGTGGAAACTCACCTTTAATATTGTCCAAGTTGCCCAGTCAAAACCACTTTGTCATGAGACAGTGCCAAGGTCAAAGTGTTCACAGTCACAGCCTTCCGTTCCTTTGCTTCTCAGAGCTGAAGACCCAAGTTTTAGGAGACTAAGTCAGACTGGCAATGAAAAGATCTAAATTCTCTAGAGGGAATCCTGTTTATATCACCGTGGAGTGCCCTAGATGTCCAAGAGAGGCAGACAATATGACTATCACAGAGAAGTAAGTAATGGAGGGTGCCCACGTGTGCAGCATCATCGGACTGGATCCCCCAGGGTGGGGACACTTTTTTACTTCTGTTTGTCCTGGACCTTGTCTAGAACAAAACAAACTGTCCCTGGAACATGTGTTCTATTAGTCTCTGGTTTACTCTGACTCTGGTTTAAAATATTTAAATCAAATGGTAGAAGAGGGACTTCCCTGATGGCCTAGTGGTTAAGACTCCACACTTCTGACCCAGATTCAATCTCTGGTCAGAGAAGTAAGATCCCACACGACGCCTGGTGCTGGGGGAAAAAAGTAGGAAAAAAGGTGCAAGTGACAACAAGAGATGGAGACGGGGTGGGTCAAGGAAACAGTAGACAGGTTTGGGCCTTGAAATGCAAATGGTTCATTTATAGCAAATTAAGACCTCAGCCTATACCAATGAACTTACTAAAAGTCAAATTTTTGTCATAGAGACATACAATTGCAGACAAGTAAATAGGCTTATACTAACCTATACTGGGCTCCCAGTTTAAAGGTCACTGAGTACTTCAAACTTGCCTCTGACTGGCTGACTCTCCTTTTAGTCTATCTGGATAATGTCTGATAACACCTGCATTTCTCTTCCTTACAGAACACTTTGCACTCAGCCCCAGTGAGTAGCCACTGCTAGCATTTCCTCACCATATTGATTTGCCAAGTTGATACCATTTGGCTGTTTACCACAATCATGGAGAGGACACTTGTAGTTTGAGCAGAATCTCTGATGCCTGGACATCTATCAGTTTAGTTCAGTTCAGTCATTCAGTCGTGTTCAACTCTTTGGGAGCCCAAGGACTGCAGCATGCCAGGCTTCTCCATCCATCACCAACTCCCAGAGCTTGCTCAGACTCATGTCCATCGAGTCAGTGATGCCATCCAACCATCTCACCCTTTGTCGTCCCCTTCTCCTCCTTCCTTCAATCTTTCTCATCATCAGGGTCTTTTCCAATGAGTCAGTTCTTCTCATCATGTAGCCAAAGTATTGGAGCTTCAGCATCAGTCCTTCCAATGGATATTCAGGACTGATTTCCCTTAGATTTAACTGGTTTGATCTCCCTGCAGTCCAAAGGACTCTCAGGAGTCTTCTCCAACACCACAGTTCAAAAGTGTAAATTCTTTGGCACTTGGCTTTCTTTATACTCCAACTCTCACATCCATACATGACTACTGGAAAAACCATAGCTTTAACTAGATGGATCTTTGTTGGCAAAGTAATGTCTCTGCTTTTTAATAGGCTGTCTAGGTTGGTCATAGCATTTCTTCCAAGGAGCAAGTGTCTTTTAATTTCATGGCTAAGTAACCATCTGCAGTGTTTGTGGAGCCCAGGAAAATAGTCTCTCACTGTTTCATTATTTCCCCATCTACTTGACACGAAGTGATGGGACTGGATGCCATGATCTTAGCTTTCTGAACGTTGAGTTTTTAAGCCAGCTTTTACACTCTTTTCTTTCACTTTTATCAAGAGGTTCTTTAGTTTCTCTTCACTTTCTGCCATAAAGGTGGTATCATCTGCATATCTGAGGTTACTGATACTTTTCCCAGGAATCTAGATTCCAGCTTGTGCTTCAGCCAGCCTGGCATTTCGCATGATGTACTCTGCATACAAGTTAAATAAGCAGGGTGACGTATACAGCCTTGATGTACTCCTTTCCCAAATTGGAATCAGTGCATTGTCCCATGTATGGTTCTAACTGTTGCTTCCTGACCTTCATACAGATTTCTCAGGAAGCAGGTCAGGTGGTCTGGTATTCCTATCAGTTTAAGAATTTCCCACAGTTTGTTGTGATTCACATAGTCAAAGGCTTTGCCATAGTCAATAAAGCAGAAGTAGATGTTTTTCTGGAACTCTCTTGCTTTTTTGATGATCCAACGGTTGTTGGAAATTTGATCTCTGGTTCCACTGCCTTTTCTAAATCCAGCTTGAACATCTGGAAGTTCATGGTTCATATACTACTGAAGACTAGCTTGGACAATTTTGAGCATTACTTTGCTAGCATGTGAAATGAATACAATTGTGTGGTAGTTTGAGCATTCTTTGGCATTGCCTTTCTTTGGGATTGGAATGAAAACTGACCTTTTCCGTCCTGTGACCACTGCTGGAGTTTTCCAAATTTGCTGGCATATTGAGTGCAGCACTTTAACAGCGTCATCTTTTAGGATTTGAAATAGCTCAACTGGAATTCCATCACCTCCACTAGCTTTGTTCATAGTGATGCTTCCTAAGGCCCACTTGACTTCATATTCTAGGATGTCTGGCTCTAGGTGAGTGGTCACACCATTGTGTTTATCTGGATCATTAAGATCTTTTTGTATAGTTCTGTGAACATCTATATACCAGTGTATGTTTATGGACCAAGGAATCAACAAATGGCCAATGGCAAACACTTCCCACATTAGGGTAACATGCTTGTTTTTTCTCCTTGCCCTCATAGTCATCTAAACCTAGGTGAAGCCCTCTGCACATCAAAGGCATATTTTTCTGTGTAGTGACAGACAGGCCCAATAAAATCCTCCTTCCAAGATGTCTGAATGTTGGAAACCAAGAACCACAGAGAAGCAGAAACAGCAATGAGACCGTGAAAACCACCAGTAAAGAGAAGCCCCAAAGTAGAGAATATTAGAAATGAGAGATAGCAGTCAACAGCCTCAGAAGCAGAGTCACAGTGAATACAGCAGAGAGCAGGGACCAAAAGGCAAGACTCCTGAGCAAAGAGTGTACTCCTCTGCTTCTTTTGTGCCTGAACACGGTTCCGTTCCTCTTTGAGACGTCCTGAGGGGTAACTAAGGTGGTTTTTCCTTCTCCCTACTCCTTACATCCTAACAAACTCAGGGACCTCCCAATTCATTGTAGGAACACCATGACCACTGCCCAGAGAACGGGGAAACTCTTTGGGGATTACTTCAAAGCCTGAAAAAGTCCTCCTTGAATGCCCATAAAGTGAAGTAAAATATTTTACCTCTGATGAATGAAAAGTGTGAGTTTTGAAAACTTGGAAAAAGTTATTCAGAGTCAAATTTATGGAAGAAGGTAGGGAATCTAACTGAAGCCTCTTTATAAATAATATCAATATATAAATATAGAGACATCTGATTCTAAAGACATGATTCTTTAAAGGACCAAACAGTAAATATTTAGGCTTTGAAGGCCATATGGAATCTGTCAAAACTACTCAACTCTGCCACTGTAGCATGAAAGTAGCCATTGACAGCACATAAACGAATAAACATTGCTGTGTTCCAATAAAAATGTTATTTATGAATGCTGAAATTTGAATTTCATACAAGTTTCATGTGTCACAATATATTATTCTTGTTTTGATTGTTTCAACCATTTAAAAATGTAAAGACCATTCTTAGGTCTGGGGCCATGCCAAACAGGCAGCAGGCTGGATTTAACCAGCAGGCCATACTTTGCTGACCACTGTTCTACAGAAATGAAACTGACAATGATTGCACATGTGTGTGTGTGTGTGTGTGCATGTGTACATGTGCGAATGTGTTAAGATGCCTCCAAAGACAATTTCAAAGTAGTTCTTAAATGTTTAGCAAGATTGATCCCATTGAAAAAAGACAATACAGTCCCAAGGTGATTACACTGAAGTGAAAGATTATTACAGTATACAACCTCCTTGGGGGCAGAGACTACATCTTATGCATTTTAGTTTCCCTCACTTGCCTTATGAATAGTACACATTCAATTTATTTTTAGTCAATTGAATGAGTTTTAATGAGTTTGTTAAAAGCCATCTCATTACATGACAGCCATCTCTTGAATACTAACCAATGATTCAAAGATTCTTGAACAATTTAGATCAATATTCCTTTAACAGAGTATTAAAATATCCATCATTAGCATTTGATTTGTTCACTAGCAATTTCAATCCAAAAAACTGTAACCTATTTTTTTAAAACATCCTCTTAAAATGACTGGGAAACCAAAATCATTCTTTTCCATTCCTTACCATGCTATCAAAATTCTATTTGGCAATAGAAATACACTATTCAGACTTCAAGCATCCAGTCAACTATATAGCCCAGATTTAAGATGGAGTCAAAAGTTAAACTGGTTTTCAACTCAACAATATTCTTTCTTTAGATTTTTAGGGTAATCCTCATTAAAATCAGAACTACAGATAACCTCAGAAATCATATACAGCATCCCAGTGTCCAACATCTGAAACACAAAAGGGAAGGAGAGTTTTGTGGGCTTTTTCTTTTTTTTAATTTTTCAGGAATTTCATTTTTATCCTCAACTCAGGCAAGGCACACCTAGAACATTCTCTACAAAACATTCTGGAAGAACAGGACTCAAATGTGGAGTGCTCTCACTGCGTCTCCCTCTGTCACGCTCCTTCCTTTGTCCTCCCACTGCCCGCAAACCCACACGTGCACACACACTTGAACGTACGTCTTCTTCCCAGAAGACAACCCTATTATGAAAGTTCCTCATAAAGTTTCTTCAAATCCAATTTTCCTTCACCAAAGCCCAATTTCAAGAGACCAGCCCCTAGGAATGGCCAGGATTGTCATGATGCCTTAAAACAGAAATAAGAGTAAGCTTCTCCCACAGATGCCCCCTCACTGAGCCACACACAGCACAGGGACGGGGGGTGGGGGCAGTTTTACATGAGGAGGGCCAGCCTTAGCGAGACACTCAGTGTCAAGTTACACACAAACTAAAGACTAGAAATAGTGCCATGGCCAGCATCCCACAGAGCTGCCAGACTGCCACCCCAGACCACCATGACACACCAGGAACCTCAAGAAACACACCAGCATGGGACATTTAAGTGTGCTCCAGGACAAATGATCAGCCAGCTTTACCACATCAGGGAGGGCCAGGAGCCGGTTTATAGTGACTGAATCTTACTGTAGTCAAGTCTCCACACAGCGGCCTGAGTAATCTCTTCGAAACAGCCACTGTCCTTGTCAAAATCCCCTAATGCTTTCCATTATCCACAGGATTACAAGACAAATTTGTCAGCAGGGTGAGCTAGACTCTTCTCCATGCCTTTGCACAATCACTCTTAGACCTGTATCAGTGGGCTCCCTGGCCTCCTGCTTCTGGTTATATTGGCCAGTGGGAGGCACCTATGGAAACTCTGAAACAAGGAGGGCAGTGAAGACATGGCTTTCCCCCAGCTTTTTCTTGGCTGGGTCACTGTGATCTGGTTGCATCCCTCCAGAGTCAGGAGCTGCCCTCTCCCCTTGCTAACCTCCTTTACCAGCCCCAGCATACTGCACTAACCTTGTTGCTTTTCCGATGCCTGGCCCACATCAAAACTCTCTCCACATAACTCAACTAAATTATGCTTTTCATTTCCTGCCAGAACTCTGGCTGATCCATGTGGCCTACAATGCCCTAAATGACCTCACCTTTGACCTCCACTCCAGCTTCATGTTGTTAAACTCATCCTTACTCACTTGCCCCCGACCACTCAGGGCTTCTCTCTGGTCCTTAAATACTCCAAGCCTGTCCCTATCTCTGGACCTTGTCTTTGCCTCAACTGTCCCCGCTTCTCACTACCACCACATAGCTGGGAGCCTTCCCATCTTTCAAGACTGGTTCAAACATTCCACACTCAGGCCTACCCTTACCACCAACCCTATCAATCTCTAGAGCATCATGCACAAAGCACTGTCTAAAATGTCCTGTTTACTTGTTTGCATTTAGTTTCTGTCTCTCTCCTCCTGCTCTCCCAGACAGCAAGAGCCTTGCCTATCTTATTTATCCCTTTAAACCCTGATCCCAGAACCATCCTGATACATAAACTTGATGATGCAAAATCATTTGCTGTTGAATTAGTAAATAACATCTAATATGTTCAATCTCATGTCTAGTAGATTCCATGAGAGAAGTGGACTATAACCACAGAGAGGCCAAGTAGAAGAACATAATTAAACCTATCCTGGAAACTTTAGTCTTTCAAGAGTAGCAGATTATTATTTTAATTGCTGATGATTTTTTTTTCAGTCAATGAATGCCAGTCATTGGGAAAACAACAGCAAGCAGGATAGAGCTCATAGAAACTTAGGAAAAGAGAGAATTGAATCAAGAATCAGAATACAACAACTCCCCTTGGGAAGTACAGAGTGATACAGAACACATAACACACCTCATCTCACCCAGAGAGGGTCATGGAGAATCAAAATGCAGAGACACAGACTGAACTGAGCCAGCCTGAATGGATACTCTTGGTGGGCAGAGTGGTGGAGGAAACCAAAGCTCTGAAGACAAATCCCCTACCATATGCAGTAAGACAGGCTTTAATCATTGCCACCCAGGCACATACCACCCAGTCCTCACCTTGGTCTTCCACATCTGAGACTGCCTATTTATGAAGACAGAATCTCTTTTCTGTATCACCTCTTTCTCATTCATGTATTATCTCCAACTCTTGTCTCTTTTTTAGAACAGGAGTCAGGTTTTATCTCTCTGGCCACATGCCAGAAAACCCAGCACAAGAAAAGAGGCAAAAAATAGTCTTCCTTATCCACCTCCACCCAAAATCATGTTTGAAAATAACAAAAGGTACATTAAACAGAGCCAATTATACACACAGCCTTGATATTTTATCTAGGAGTAATCGGTTGCATCTGATTATATAATTCTTTTAAGAATTAATAGAACTACTATAATATTGTATTGAAATACCCAATACATAGAAACAAGTTCAGGATCTTTTTTTTTTTTTACTCTAAAAGAAAGTATTTTAGCTCTCTGTCTTTGAATCTGCATGCAGTTTTGGTCATTTATTGCCAGTTATAGGCAGGAAAGCAAAGGTGCTGAAACCCTGGTGTGTTTTCAGACGCCAAAGCCAGATCCCGCTGGTCAGACCACCTCAGCCATCAAGGCTTGTTTGTGACATCACAAGGCCTGACTCACAGTAGGGTTAAAATCACCCACAGATCCACACCGACTGGCCATCAACAGAAACGAAGCCAGAAAACTGCAGGATTGTAGCTCATGTGGGCCTCCTTCCACCATTTTTAAGTGAAGCAGCTGAAGACTTGTCAGGCTAAATGACTTGCCGGGGTCACACAAGCTTGAGTGGCAGAAGAGCAACCAGAGTTACTAGGTTAACCTAGGGACTCTTTTGAGAGACTAGCTCAGTTATTTGGTCACTGGAAAGCTCTGCTGAGCTGGGAAAACAATCTCTCATCACTCATTGCTTTCCTCTAAAATCTACAGCCACATGCCTGAGGTAAATTGGCTTAACAGAGCCTCTTCAGGCATGGTTGTCACCTTGTCTGAATAGCATGAGGTGATTCTCAGACTAAGAAAACAAATGAGGAGTTTCTGGCTCAGTGCTAAGGAAAGCCGAAACCCATTCAACCCTCTGCTTTTCAGCCTTGCTGGTGTATCCTTTTAACCATGATTGCTTCAACAAGCATTGCTGAACTGCATTAAGTCAGGATCAATCCAGCGCACAGTTCTGAGCCTACAAATGTATGTTTCAGTGGATTTCAGACATGACTCACTAAATCAATCTTTCTTCCTCAAAAAAGTACAGCTAGAAAACAGAGGAGTCAGTCTTTTCCTGAGACACACAGACCAGCTGAGCCAAAAACTGATCCTCCTTTTCTAAAGACCACCTTCTCAATTCCACCCTGTACTGTGCCTTCTATATTTCAGCAAGAGCCCTTGTAACCACAGTGGAAAAGGAAATTCATCTTCCACCCCAGCTGTGGCTTTGAAAATGACCCTGGCCTCTCCCCCAATTCTTCCTGCAGTCCTTACTGCATCTGAAGAACACTTTGGGCAATGACTGGAAGAGAGATTTGAGAGAAAGGAGAGGAAAATGGAGTTAGAGTAGAAAGAGAGACAGAAGTAATGTTTACAAAATTTAGCCTTGAAAACGCTAATGGAATCAGAGGCAAAGCACTCCAAGGCCTTGAGACTGCATTCCACTAAACTAGGAAGAAAGCGGCCAGATGTGGGTGAGGGAGTCAGGTCAGGATACCCTGCATTACAGGCTGCTCTACTCTAACAAGGGGAGGGGTGCACCCTTGTTAAGCTGGAGCACCCTTACAGTGCATGGAAGTCTCACCTTTCCTAAGACTGTCTAAGCGTATTTTAAAAGATTACCTAAGGACTTCCCTGGTGGTGCAGTGAATAAGAATCCTCCTGCCAATGTAGGGGACACGAGTTCAGTCCCCAGTCTGGGAAGATCCTACATGCCACAGAGCAACTAAGCCTGCAAGAGAAGCCATCACAATGAAGAGCCGGCAACTACAACGAAGAGTAGACCCTACTCGCCACAACTAGGGAAAGCCCACGTGCAGCAACAAAGACCCAGCACAGACAAAGATTACGTAGGTCTCTATCTAAAGTAACCCGATTACGTAGGTCTCTATCTAAAGAAACCCAGCTACTGTGCATTGGAATACCAGAAATTGGACAGAAACAGCTGTAGCTGTTTAATGAAACTAGCCACGCGACATAGGGTACAAGCAGAAAACAACTGAATCTTTCATTTACTACCTATTCAAAGCTCATCCACAGACTCATTCTTCCCTGCCTATTGGATGAAATCTCTGGCAGATCCCTTCATTTTTTTTTTCAATTTGTTTTAGGCACAAGAACAGTTTTATTTGGGAAATGATTGCCCAGTAGAATATGAAAATCAAAATCCCAAGCTCTTCTTTAATTGCGAGTCCCTTTCCTTCTCTAGCACATTACTGTTTTAAGGCCTAGAAACCAGGGGTGGGGCAGAGCAGGCCAGTTGGGCTGCCTCTCTTTTCCCCAGCTTTGTTCTTCTAGTCCGCCTCTCAGCCATAGTCAAGGTGTTTGATCCTCCAGGACTGGGCCCAAGGGAGGAAGGCAGTAGGGGAAAGGACAATCCTAGCATGGCTGGTTTTGTGTGTGTGTGTGTGAGTGTGTGTGTGTGTGTGTGTGTGTGTGTGTGTGTGTGTGTGTTTGATCTGACATTGGGCAAATATTGACCCAGCTCTTTATAAGTTGAGGCCCTGGAGGGTAATATGGAGACCCTCTTCTGGTGACCTCTCACCCAGGTTCCCTGTACATGGATGACACTCCCTCATCAGGCCGGTTTCAACCCTTTCAACTCCCAGACCCCTAGAAGATTCCCTGAATAGACTCCACTATACTGTCACATCCATGTGGGCTTCCTAAACTGAGCCCAGGTCAGCTCCCCTCCACCACCATCATTAGACAGCCACACACCCCACGGAAAGCACAGGCTATTTTTTTGGTTCTGACGTTGAAGAAGGGAGAAATGGCTTCCATGCAGTTTTGTATGTATGTCATGACAGCCAGGCACACAGCTCCAGCCACATACTCAGAAATGAATCAGTCATCACAAATGTCCCTTATGCCCCTGCAAATTCCACAGAAGAGTTAAAAATCCTGTAAATGGACTTCTTGAAGCCCCTCTCTCCTGCTCGAGGTGAAGACAGCATGGGTCATGGGAAAGTGAGTCACAGCTCTCCGACAAGCTTTCTCCTGAAACATTCTGTCCTTTTTCACCACCTCCCGCTTAGGTATCCTCCAGATAAAACTATAGAACTTATTTGGGTCAACTTCTTATGCCAGTCCTGCACAAGAGACCTGACGCTCACTTTGAGATATGGGTTCTACAGTTTTGTTCTCTGATTTTAAGACCTCAGCAAAAGTGAGAGAAAAAAATGTCCCACTCTGACAACCGATTACACAGTCATGGTACTGCCCTGATGTCAAATGGATCTCTTCTTGAGCCCAGGTGGAGCAGAAAGGAGAAACCTTATATAACCAATCCCTTCTACTTACCTATGAGAGTTCTTGCTTTTGAAAGGGTTCCAGGACTTTTAGTTTAGACTGTACCATTACAGATGTCACAGGAAGCTTCGGGTACCTAATGGGATCTAATGGAATTTGCCCACTGTTTTATCACCTTTAATTGCTAAGGACCAGAGCTGTAAACAAAGGCACAAACCAACCCATGTTCGCAGTGCAGAGAACTGCCAATAGATATGGCCTGTCCAATGTCACACTCTCTCACCTTTCTCTCTTTCTTCTTCTCTCTCTCTGTGTCTGTCTGTCTGTCTCTCTCACACACACACACATGCACAGAAACTGCCAAAACAACTTACCACAAACTTGGTACCTTCAAACACACACATGTATTCGCTAACAGTTAGGAGGTCGGAAGCCCAGTATCATCTTCACTGGGCCAAAGTCAAAATGCAGGCAAAGCTGCACTCCTTCCTGAGGCAGGGGAGACTCTGCTTCCCCACCTTGTCTACCTTTGGGAGCTGCTGCCATTGAATTATGGTAGCTTCTTCTATCTTAAAGCCTAGAAAAATGATCTTACTTCAGTCATCAGACCACCTCTATTTCCAGTCAAAGCTCCCTGTGTTCCCCCTTAAATGGACATTTGTGATTACATTTAGGTCCCATGTGGATAATCCAGGTAGTCTCCACATCTCGGGATCCTTCAGCCATCTTCAGAACCCCTTTCCCCATATAAGGGCTATACGGATTCATGTTCAAGCTGCTGAGATTAGGACCTGGTTATCTGTGGGGGCATTGTTCAGTCTTCCAAAGGAGTAATACTGTTCATGGAAAGAGAGCCTCCTCTTCCTCGTACTTGCCCCAGAGCCAAGTAAGAGAGCCCTCCATAAAATCAGGTGTCATAGAAGATACTGTTAACTGTCTCACCCCTCAACCAAGCCCAAGCTACTGCTCTTCCACTTGTTCAACTATAAAGGTTACAAAACTGAACACTCACTATGCCAGCTCCCTTTGTAGCTAGAGATAGTCATGTGGCAGAGTGCCAGGCAGGAAAACCCAAGTGAAAATCTCATGAAAGCATCCTTCCCTTTATTGCTGGCCTTGAAGGTAGAATATGATAGCCAAGACTACAGACGCCACCTAGGAGGGAAAGCTCAGGAGACTAGCAGAGGTGTTGGCTCTGACATGTCTGAGTCGATAAACTAATTCCAACCACTAAGTACACCGGACAGGAAGTGACTAAGTGAGAGCACAGACTCTGGGGTGAGGCTGATAGGGACAGACCCCAATCCCATTTCTCAACAGTTAAGTGACCTTTTACAAATCACTCTGTACTTTATCACTCTCGTCTGTCATCGTGAAGATTATAAATGAGATAATGCAAATGCCAGTACACCACAAGCACTTGCCAAGCGTCAGTGGTGGTATTATTTTAACCTCACCCTATTCAAACACTGTACCGATTCCTTATTCAGAAGGGAATTTACAATTAATATCATCTTCTGTCAAAACACATGGTCCAGAAACTTGAGTCCTATGGGCCTGACCATGGACAAAGGCAGCCAAAGAGCACATGCAATCACAGGGGTCCTGCTGCCAGCAGCTGACCTGGGGGGACAGTAAGGTTTTCCGCCTGCAGCAGAGCAATGATACTGTTCTGCTGCCCACCCAACCATATGCATAGAACAGCACTGAGACCTCCTGTGCCACCCAGAACACAGTCGGGGTCCATGAAAACCCTCTTTTTTTTTTCCCCAACCACAAACATACACTCACAGGAATGGGGTGAGAAAGTTCCCAGGAGGCAAGTCCAGTGCTTAATTTTCTTCTATTGCTCAGCATCTTGTTCAACTCAGGACCTGAATGCTCTTACTATATATTATCCAATAATTAGGACCAGAAAAATACAAGCAAGATGACTAGGTACTAAGGGTTATTAGAAGAAAGGTGTCATTCAGATGCTCTTCCTGCTACTCATGGATTACCAAAGCAGGACCACAAGGATTCAAGGACTTAATTGCAAAGATAGAATGGGCACCAAGGGAAGGTAAGTGAAAAATCGAATTTTGGCCATTACCATGACATCTCATTTCTGGCCCCTTTTGGAAAGATTTACCTGCAACTCTCTAGGACTATTTCCTCCCCTGAAATCCCGAACTGAGGCACAGTGGGAAAGTCAGTAAGCATCACAAAGAGTCCATGGGTTGGAGGTAAAATATAAACCCTGGGCATTGACCTGCAATGGGTGGGCTCCATTGAAGTTGGACAGTTGAAGGAATCAGGGGTCAAGAAGGGAAGAATGAGCAGAGGCTACAGTGGGGAAACGCATGACAAGGGGACTACCTAGAAAAGATGGCCTGGCTGGAAGAAAGAAAGCATTTTGATGTCAGGGGAAATAATCTTGGACAGATAGGGAGGGCCAGCTGAAAATAAGCAGTAAATTATAATATTATTTTTTTCACAGAAGACAGTCTGGCATTCTGGGCATTTTTCATCTGGTCCTTGGAACGGCTGACATTTTGCTATGAGACCAAAAAGATGGCCAGAACTGGTGTGACTTCCTGAGTGCCGTGGGAAAGTTCCCAAGACTCCAGACCAATACATCGGATTTCCAGGGACAGCAGAGCATGACTACTTAGCCCTGGGTCCAGAGAAATCTGAAACTATCTCACAACCATCCTCAGGAATGACATGACCCAAACACTCTTGGTTTTAAATATTGCAAAACCTTCCCTTTCCTATGAAGAGTTAATTGGGCATACACTCACTTCATCTGACCCCTGGTGCTTGGAAGGCAAGAGTGCTTCAGGTGGGGAAATAAAGATGCTCCTAATAGGAAGTGCCTGTGGAGGAATGGCCTGGACGGGGCCTCATGTGATTTATCTTCAGTAATAGATTCTAGAAGAGACACTATGGTGAGAATGAATTACATCGTAGGTAATGTTTTGCTTCAGAGGACGCTTTGCCTCATTTTCCTGCTGCTTATACATGCTGCAAATGAGAAAGTACCCAGCTGACAACTTTCCCCCTGATTTATAGGGAAGGTCATTTAATCCCAAGTAAGAATTTTGCTCACCCATCTTCACTACTCCCTCCCCCGCTCTCTTCATGTTTTTTCAGTGTACCTTGAGATTCTCATCTGTACCTATGGCAGGAGTAACAGAAAGGTTCTAATAAATATTGCTCAAAGTGATTTGTTGGCATGAACATGCAAAATTTTGAGGGGAATAATTCAGGTCATATATGTACAACTCCTGATTACTTTGAATATAAATATGATGACACTATATATTTGTCATGCATACAGCTAGACTATTCATGGAATTAAACAGTAAATGTATTTGTATCAGTGATATTTTCATGTAGTATTTATGGCCTTGCCAAAAAAGAGCCTGGATTCTGCAAAGTACAACCATACTAGGGGAATATAACCCATTTTCCCTTGCTTGTTAACTTCAGAATTTTAAACTACTTTCATTTAATTTTGGTTCAAGTTTAAAACCTGCATAAAATTATTAAATATAATTACTACATTTTTCAAGTATATCCCTTTAAATGTAAATAATGACCTACTTTTCCTTTCAAGTTTTAATGACATCATTTGCAATTACCAGAGACCCCCAAGGATAGAAAATAACAGAGTCTCAAGACAATTATCTTCCTTAGAGGCAGAATCCAAAAGAAAAAAACCACCACCAGAGATATCAGAAAATAAATGAACAGAAACAAAGATATTTCCATCTCCTCAATAAAGGTGTATCATCAGAAAGCCAGAGCATAAATAAAAGCAGGGGAAAAACCCTTGCACTTGCCCTCAAAAAATTTTGCTGAAGTGTCCAGAACTGCACCGCTCTATAACAGTTTCTATATTAAAATAGTATATCACACCTGCCAAAAGACCAAGGTGAAAGCGGAAGGTCACTGGAGATCTTTGCTGTTGTGTAATTGTTTGCCTGGTAGCAGAGTTATCAAGAAATGGGTCCTGCGACTGAGACCTGGCAGAAGAGGTCTGGCAATGTAGACTAGCATGGGTACCTGTCAGGTCACAAGGAGGGACACCAGACCAGCTTAGGAAACTGGAAAACCGCAGGTTAAACCAAGTTTGCCATCGAACCTCAGTAAAGCCCCAGACTGTCTGCAGCTCAACCCAGTGCTATTATTATTCCTCTTCAAGTTCTAAAGGCTTTTTTCCAATTCAAATGGCTATTCTCAAAATTAAATTGAGCTCATTTTGAAAGCTGAATTTCATGACACACTGCATTCCAAGACAATACTTCACCCCATACAAATGTGTTCCTTCTCCTGTGTTCCCTTGATCCAATTCCATCAAAACAGTTCAGCTGTGCAATTCTATTAAGACCATTATTTGTCTTACATTTGACATATCCACTTGACTTGTATATTAGCTAATCTGGGGGGAAGAAACCTTCCCTGAAGGCATTACTGCCTGCTATAATAAATTGTTTCAGATTTCTCTTTGATATCTGCTCTGATATTGTATTCATTTGGACCTCAGAATATCTTGTGATTTCTGGAGTCATTTTACCCTTCATAATAATGCAGTTGCTTTGTATCAGAACAAATCTCTATAGATTTCTAAAAATAAGTTCACTTTTGCATTCACTGAGTTATGCTAATTCCCTAGCACCTGAGAATTTTGGTTGTTCTACAAGAAATGGTCATCTATCATGTTTAACTTTCTTTTCAGATATTTTCCATGTTAAAAATATGAGTCTACTTTCCCAGCCATGGCAGAATCATCACTTTGCTTCAGGTACCTAATTGCCATAGTGAGCATCTTCAGACTGCAGAGTAGACCACAACATGTTCTGGCATCCCCTTTTCCCGAGTGTGAGCCTGAAAGTAGGGTGATACTTTGTTGAAATACACCCTTGCCACATTCCTCATATTGGATGACAGTGGTCTTCAAAGCAAGGTATGGCTACTCCTGCTGCTGCTGCTGCTGCTAAGTCACTTCAGTCGTGTCCGACTCTGTGCAACCTCATAGATGGCAGCCCACCACGCTCCCTGTCCCTGGGATTCTCCAGGCAAGAACACTGGAGTGGGTTGCCATTTCCTTCTCCAATGCGTGAAAGTGAAAAGTGAAAGTGAAGTCGCTCAGTCGTGTCCAACTCTTCACGACCCTATGGACTGCAACCAATCAGGCTCCTCCATTCATGGGATTTTCCAGGAAAGAGTACTGGAATGGGGTGCCATCACCTTCTCTGATGGCTACTCCTGAGGGTACCACAAAGACATTCTAAGGAGTGTGAGGCTGATGAGTAGATCCTCAACTCCTCTGTGTACATTCCTAATACTCTTCCCAAGACAGACAGTTCTGAAGGTCATACTGGTCCTCACCCCTTTCACAATATACCTTTTGCTACTTAACAAAAGAGAAATATCCTTGGCAAACCTTACTTTGGCATAACAAAGGAACAGGATGAATGTTCTTTTAAGCCAGCCGTTTTAACAACCTTCCCAATCCACTTTTATCATGGGATGCATTCCCAATAAAATTCTACTTTTGTGCATAATAACTGATCATATTTTATAGTTAATGCATGTTGTTTGGTCTACAATTGCTGTTGTTTAATCACCAAGTCATGTCCGACTCTTTGCACCCCATGGACTGCAGCACGCCAAGCCTCCCTGTCCCTTACCATCTCCCTGAGTTTGCCCAAGTTCATGTCCATGGACCTATTATTTTAGACCGTACTGTTACAGATAGGCTATAAATATCACCACACACACACATCACCCAGTGGGGTCAAGTTTCCCAGCTCCTATGACTGTGAGGAGGGCAGATACCTAAATAAAAGCCAGTCAACTGAAATTAAACGGTGAAAAGAAACAGGTAAATTAAGCAAATTGGTTCTTCACTGAATGTCTTTTAGCAAATTAACCTAATAATAATCTAAAATAAATATATTCAGACTTTAGAGCCACAGGTCTATCAGTCAGTTCAGTCACTCAGTCGTGTCTGACTCTTTGTAATCCCATGGACTGCAGCACATCAGGCTTCTTTGTCCATCAGCAACTCCTGGAGCTTGCTCATACTAATGTCTATCGAGTCAGTGATACCATCAAACCATCTCATTCTCTGTCATCCCCTTTTCCTCCTTACTTCAATTTTTCCCAGCATCAGAGTTCTAATGAGTCAGTTTTTCACATCAGGTAGCCAAAGTATTCTAGCTTCAGCATCAGTCCTTTCAATAAACATTCAGGACTGATCTCTAGGATTGACTGGTTTGATCTCCTTGCAGTTCAAGGGACTCTCAAGAGTCTTCTCCAAAACCATGGTTCAAAAGCATCAATTCTTAGGTGCTCAGCTTTCTTTGTGGTCCAACTCTCACATCCATACATGACCACTGGAAAAACCATAGCTTTGACTAGACAGACCTTTGTTGACAAAATAATTCTCTGCTTTTTAATATGCTGCCTAGGTTGGTCATAGCTTTTCTTGCAAGGAGCACGTGTCTTTTAATTTCATGGCTGGAGTCACCATCTGCAGTGATTTTGGAGCCCAAGAAAATAAAGTCTGACACTGTTTCCATTGTTTCCCAATCTACTTTCCATGAAGTGATGGGACCAGATGCCATGATCTTAGTTTTTTGAATGTTGAGTTTTAAGTCAACTTTTTCACTTTCTTCTTTCACTTTCATCAAAAGGCTCTTTAGTACCTCTTCGCTTTCTGCCATAAGGGTGATGTCAACTGCATATCTGAGGTTTTTTATATTTCTCCCAGCAATCTTGATTCTAGCTTGTATTTCATCCAGCCCAGCATTTCACATGATGTACTGTGCATATAAGTTAAATAAGCAGGGTGACAATATACAGCCTTGATGTACTCCTTTCCCAATTTGAAACCAGTGTGTTGTTCCGTGTTTGGTTCTAACTATTGCTTCATGACCTGCATACATATTTCTCAAGAGGCAGGTCAGGTGGTCTGGTAGTCCCATCTCTTTCAGAATGTTCCAGTTTGTTGTGATCCACAGTCAAAGGTTTGGGCATAGTCAATAAAGCAGAAGTATGTTTTTCTGGAATTCTCTTCCTTTTTCTATGATCCAGTGGATGTTGGTAACTTGATCTCTGGTTCCTCTGCCTTCTCTAAATCCAGCTTGAACATCTGGAAGTTCACGCTTCACTGATTGCTGAAGCCTGGCTTGGAGAATTTTGAGCATTACTTTACTAGCATGTGAGATGAGTGCAATTGTGTGGTAGTTTGAGCATTCTTTAGCATTGCTTTTCTTTGGGATTGGAATGAATACTGATCTTATCCAGTCCTGTGGCCACTGCTGAGTTTTCGAAAATTGCTGGCCACAAGAGTATAGGAAATTTTTAAAGTTAAATTTATAGAGTTATTTCTGTCCTAGAGAAATATGATGAGGTTGAAGACTTTCAAACATAACAATATATTACATTAGATTACATTTCAGTATAGGAAGTGAAATAGAAATCTGATCACTAGGACAAGAAGAAATGATGTAATATTTTCTATTAAAAAAGAGTTTCTTCATACATTTTTGAACAAGATGATAGTGAGAATCAAATTATTATGGAATTTATATTTGTTGGATACATTTAAAAGAGCCATCTGAAAGTTTTGTTTTTAAGATGTCAACATTTACCAAATACTGAAAATTATATCCTTTGGAATAGTTGAATATAGAATGAAAAATTTTAAGTGACAACTTAAAAATGTGAAAGGTAGTAAGTATGTAATCTGCAGAGTATTGTCACATACTATCTAGTATCTGAGAGACAGAGACAGAGAGATGGAGACAAAGTGAAAAAGAGCTTACAAGCTTCCATTCCTGCAAGGTGAGTGAAAGGTCATCTCTGACATCCACCAAGAGGCTGAAATATTGTGGCCTGTTAGTCTAGAAAGATTAAATAATCTTATAGTGGTATTTTTGTGTCAAATAATCCAATATAAATAAAACTTGAAAAAAGCTATCTAGTCAAATTCCACTTATTACATTCAAGTCAGTAGATCCAAAGTAACACAATTCACGATTGGCTTAGACCCCTGTGGTTCTGACAACAGCCATGAGGGTTCCGTACTAAAAGAACAGTGAACAGGCCAGAGAAGAGTGAAAACCAACTAAGACCCCAAAACTACAAAGGAGAAATGTGACTAGGAACTTGTGCACATTAGGTTATCAAAAGATGTCAAGAGACAATATTTGCTACTGAGCAGGGATAAATCTGACAGCCTGGCTTCCTTTATTTCTGGACATCTCAGCTTAGCTGTCTGACCCCCTTGGTGGAAGCCTGAGCATGTTAATTCATGTAAACTGGGCCAGTCCTAGGGGTTTATTCCTCCCTCTCCTACACTCTGACTCATTTGGGTCAGCATGCCATCCTTATCCCTTCTCACTCCTCTCTCTCTCTCTCTCTCTCTCTCTCTCTCTCTCTCTCTCTCTCTTTCTTTTCTCCCTGGGGATAATCTGGCCAGTCTGGTGTGCTGGCATCAGGAAGAATAAGACATCTTGCCCATAAGAATTCTCTGCCTGCATTGGCCTCCACTGAGATGTAATTCACCTCATCCTGGACTGCATATTCATGCATCCAGGATGAAGTCTGCAATCCTGCATGGTCTCGGATGGCCAGGCCCTGCTATCTGAGTCCTTCTCAGTCTAAGGCAGAACCAGGCAAACTTGTGTCATCTAACACCAGGAACATCAAACATGGCCTGGATTCATCAGGACTTACACTTCATGTAGGGATTGTTTTAAACATTCTTTTAACTTCTGCAAATCAATGCTGTAACACCTATAAGATGGCTACTAACTATTCCCAAATAAACCATGGCTCCCCCCAAAACATATGGAAACTTTGAAAAGTATAAAAGTGTTCATCACTCAGTCACGTCTGACTCTCTGCAACCCCATGGATTGTAGCCCACCAGGCTTCTCTGTCCATGGAATTTTCCAGGTAAGAATACTGGAGTGGGTTGCCATTCGCCTCTCCAGGGGATCTTCCCAATCCAAGGATCTAACCTGGGTCTCCTGCATTGCAGGTAGATTCTTTACCATCTGAGCCAGCCCCAAATAATGTATTTTAGCAATCACAGTGAACAGGAATTTCATGAGGGCCACTTTCAAATGTAGGTGGCCAATCTTGAGACAGCCTCCCCTGTCCTCCCCATTCCTTCCCATGGAAGCCACAGTTCTGCTCCCTCTCTCTACCTCAAGAAGGACCTCAGTGCTTCCCCTGAGTGTCCCTGTGTGGTGTGATATGTTCTCTCCAGGGAACAACAAAATCACAAAATTCTTCCTTCTTTTTTATGATCTGCAACTGGCCTCACCCTACCTCACCCAAGGAAATATGGTTAAAACAGAGATGGGGTCAGGTTTCCCAGGTCCCATGGCTGTGAGGAGAGTAGACACCTAAAGAAAATGGAGGTTCCATAAGGAAAGACATGGTGTGGGACAAAGGAGGTTAGGTGAGGAATTGGCAAACAGTGTCCAGTTCAAGAAGCAGGGAACTAAGGCAGAGACAAGTTTCACATTCCTTAAATGCTGTTAGGAAGACAAAAGAAAAGCCTGTCGACTAAAATTAAATAGTGAAGAGAAACAGGTAAATTAAGCAAATTGGCTGTTCACTGAATTGTCTTCTGGCAAATTAACCTAGAATGGACATAATTGGTAATAAAGAAGGAATGGAATTTAATGAAGGTTTAGTAATTGTCCCTGGGGGATGACCTAACAATTGCAAACATTGGATGTCATTGTAAACAAGCCTTTTAAAGATCACTTTTAAAGGAATACAGTGAGTGGTTAGAGTGTAGCAATCATAAATACATACTCATGGGACAAACAAAAATAAAAACTGTTCTAATGTTACACAAATGGATTCCAGTGGCTTGGGATAAATTTCCAGTGACAGCATCATGCATGATTCAAAAAGTGCTGTATCTCAAACAACTTAGATAAAAGCGAAGGTGACAAGCCTCACAGAACTGCATTAGAGAATTCAAAGAGTAGCTTTACTGATGATGAAGACACGATGTCAAAGATGAATGTGAAGAGCATGGAAAAAAAAAAGAAAAAAACATGTCTCTGAATTCACATTATTTTATATAATATGATTTTAAACATGTAGCACATGGAAATTAAATATAATAACTAGATCATTGACTGTTTCATATATATCTTTTAAAGTTTACTGATTCATGTTTGAAAAAAAAATTTTGAATCTTCTCACTGAGAAAAGAGAGAATTGGAGTCACTTGACAGGTGGATGTTTACAACAAGAGATACATAGGAAAGGGCCACAGTCTTAAAAGCTTGTATAACAGAGCATATGATGTGACCCTGAAAGCCAGGAAGACTGCACTGGAGAAACACTGTTTAAGCTGCTGTCAAGATAAAGGGGGAGGAAGGGGAGGAAGGGTGTTCCAGATCAAGTCACACACAGGTACAGAATCTCCAGGGCTGAAAAAAATGCTGGAAAATGCTGAAACACTGAAAAAAACACTGTAGTTGATCAGAGGGAATAAAGGAAAGTGTAGAGCAAGATGTGGCTGGAGAGTCAAAAGGGACCCAACACACAGCCAGGCAGGGATGCTAATCACTTTGTTCCATCTAAGAGTGAAATGAAGCCAAATAAAGAGGCAGCTATTGCAGTAATCCAAACAAGAGATGTTGGCTTCTCCACAGGCAATGGCCAGATCCCAGGTCACAGAGACCCGTGCAGACCATGGCAAGATTTCAGGGATTTTGGGTTTGGTTTGGTTTGGTTTTTTGTTTTGTTTTGCTAAAGTACAATGGAAAAATTTGTAAATACAAGAGCAAAATGATCTTTTAAGATATTTCTACAATAACCATCTAGTTGCTGAAATGAATAGTGAAATAGCAAGAATTTTAAAAAGGAGGACAATTGGGTGGTAATTATCCTGATCCTATATTACAGATGAGAGCTTGGTCACGGTGGTAGCAGTGGAAATGAAAATAAGTAAACACATTGACAAAAGTGGGGGAGTTTCAGAGATGTCTGCTAGGCTTCTGTATTACCAGGATGCTGGTTTATTTCACTGTGATGGAGAACACTGAGAAAGAACCAGCTTTGAGGTGGAGAAAAGCACCGGACTGGACACAGCATAAATGAGGCAGAGTGACACCTGTGCACATTTTTCTTTCACAACATCATGTTCATGCCACGGATATTTCAGGCATGGAAACGTTCATGTTCCACTTGTTATATAAACAAAGGAAAGTTCTAGGATACATTGTAGAATCACCCAATTTGCTCCATGGGATACAAAACTTGGAATGATGGCCATTTGACCTGCTTTGGAAAAAAGGAGGTATGTACAGTACCTGGAAGGAAGCTCCAGGGTTTCCACCACGTGGTTGATCAGAGAGGACCTCCTTAAACTCCTAATGACCTCAAATATCTTTTTTCAGAAAGGAGAAGTCTGGTTTTAATATAGAAATATGGTATAAAAGAAGGAAGTTTTCGTGTTTGTCACCCATTCTGATGACTTTCCATTAAGTCCAATATTCCTATTCCATTCAGAATATTGTAAGAAGGGTGCTGGGGATAAATGGAGAATGTCTTTGTCTACGACGCTGGGGCCACAGGCAGGCAGTCAGCACTGACACCAGGGACCAGTACCTACTCAGAACCCCAGACTATATAAATAATACAGGTGCTGAGCAGACAAATCCCAGTATGGAGAAACACATGGATTTGGGTAAATGCTCTTTCTGTGGGAGAAGGAAGAGACAAAGTAGATCTCTGACATACTCAGCAAACAGGGAGTTAAGTTTTCTGGGCCATCTTCCCTAATGTGTGGGTAGTGTGAGAGTCGGCGAGGTCACCATGGATACATCTGGCTGCATCTGCCTGAGTTATTTGTATTGAACAGATTGCTACAGGGTGTTTTTTTCTGGTCTCATTATGTGTGTGTAATGCCAATTAAATAACAGGAATGAAAATTAAAAAGGAAAATATCTGCCCCTGCTGGGTATAATCTCATTAGTGCAAAGTCAAATGATTAGTCCTAAAAAGGGCTCCAAAAGGCAGCAAAGACAGCATTAAAGTTGCAAGTATCTTTTGCATCGCAATGAGAAAATGAATCAGAATTGTTCATTCTGTTGAAAACACCAGAGCCATGCCTATAATAAGACCCGTCGTGTTACGGGTTGAGTACCATTGTATCTTTACCTAAATGAACAGCAGGAAATTACCATGATACATCCCAAACTTCAAATTTATAGCATAAAATGACTGTGCCCAGCATTTTAAGGAGAGGTGACATATTTCCCTGAGTTGACTGTGAAACCTGATAGGTGCTTACTTTACAGTACTTGATGACTTACATAATATTCAAGCATCAGACTTTTTTCTAATTAACCAAGCCAACCAGCTATAAATTTTCCAGCAGCACTGGGTGGCTCTCAGAGAAAAATTCAGAATGGGAGGGTCTGTCCTTCTTAAGCCCCAGAGTGCACTTAAAATGAAGGGCCTGAGCAGCTGGAAAGGATACCAGCAGGCAGCTGGTCTCCAGCTAAGCCTCAGGAGGAACACCCAATTTTCCCTTTTTCAGAAAGTTTGAGAAATATCAGTGACAGCTGTTATGAAGCAAGATGATTCAAAAGGAAGATTTGGTATGATGGGCTATATAAAAAAATGGCCTAGCCCAGAGAAGTCTCCTCAGGACACAAGGGCAGGTAGCTTCACTTTTAAAGTTTTCACACCTTAATCCCTTTTACCTTCGCTCTGAAAAGCACAGAAAAGAGGAATCATGACAATATTTCAGATGGAAAAGTGAGGCACAGTACAGACCCCAGCCAAACTGATCCCCTGTAGTAAATGCCCCCACTGAGCTCACCAGTCCAAGGAAACCAGGCACACACACATGCAAACATTCATCTAGAAAAAATTCCACCTGGGATAAAGCATGGACACCATGCTCTGACAGGGTCGTGAAAAACGACTTTGTATACCCAGGATACAGAAAATTAGACGCCTTCCTAGCCCCTGACCTGTGAAAAGTAATCTTTACAACTGAATAACCTTTTACAGAGATCCAGAGTTAGGCCTCAGTGTACCTCTGAATTTTCTGTAATTATTATGCAAAATTTTGTGTTATGTTAAATTCATAAGGAAAACTTTCATCAGATTGTCCACCTCTGAAAACTGTGAAGGGTTAAGAATCCTGATTTCTACAGATGAAGGGATTCTACACTTACTTTGGAGAAGCTAAGGAGAACACTGGAACTGTCTACCTTAGTGTAGAATTAGGACTAATAAAGAGAGAGGGCCCTGTGTGAGACATCAAGGTGTTCCACCAAAGCTGGAACATCATCAGCTCTTCAAAGCAATGGTTCACTCTCAAGGGGAGGTGATGTTCTGCAAAGAGAGGATCACAGTATTTTGGACTTAGGTAGATGTAGGTTTTCCAAGATTAACCATGTGATTTTGGCTGAGGTATTTCACATCTCTGAAGTCCAGTTTATTCCTCCTTTAAATGAAATAATAAAAATAGGGAAAAAAATGAAAATAACCAGTCCCATTGCTTAGCATTGTTTCAAGGATTCAGTGACATAACATAGGTTAAATTCCTGGCAAATAGAAGATCCTTGGTAAAAGTTGTTTCACTTACCCCTCTCCTGTTTCAGAGTCTTGAGAAAAGATAATAAAAAAAAAAAGAAAGGAAAGAAGGGAGAGAGGAAAGGGAAACGGGGAGAAGCAGGAAGTGGGTAAGGCAGGAAGAAGGAAGGAGAGAAAGAAAATTTTTGACTTGCCCTTGGCCTGGAAAAATTATAAGGAATTGGAAGAAGAGGGGCACCATGAGGCCTGACAAGAGATTTGAGAAAAAACAGAGACTTCACAGAATCAACCAAGCAGTGGACAGAGGTCCAGACACCCTTGGACCAGCCCTAGCAGATAGGAACCTGGACAGCAACCTTGGGATGCCTGGTCCAGGACTGTTTCCACGATTCCTCACTCATTCCTGCTCACACACATCTTATTGCTTCGTGCTTGCACTCTGCCCCTCTCCATTTAATTATAAGGCTAAAAACAGTTTGCAATTAAATGAGTAGATCTATTAGCTCTAAACAACAAGAGGTAATGTACCTGTATAAAATAATAGCCGTATCACGAGCCAAAATGAATGAGTCAGCAAAGAGGTTTTTAGCACCAGTAAATCATGCCATGTGGAATGATCAATGCACAGTGACCGAAGCACTGTGAGGCGAGAACTCCATGCTGGGAGACCGGCGTGTACCTTTCTTCCTCATCACAACTGGGAGGCCAGCAGGAATCTAGTAGAGTACTTTCCAACAAATCCTACTCCCTGTGACCTGGATTCCTTAGGATGGTTCTGCATTTAAATCACATAGTGTGATAGTTCCCTTGAATCCTTGCCAAAGCAGTGGAAGTGAGAAGATCCTTGACATTGGGCCTCACAACAGCTGAAAGCCAAGAGGCTGAACCTGAGAGGGTGTGATAATGAGAAAATGTCATCTTGACCAGAGGCAAGAGATGATACAGAACATGACCATGAGCTCTAGACCCATTGCTTCTAAAGAGGGTAAGCACTGAGACTCAGGCCAAGAGCATGTCTTCACACACTCTTTGGGTATATTTACTTTCCTTTGTCAAGATAACTAACACACAATGAGGTAATTTATAAAGTTTTTTTTATTTATTTATTTTTAATCAAAGGATAATTGCTTTACAATATTGCATTGGTTTCTACCAAATATCAACACAAATAAGCCACAGGTTTACCCATGCCTGCTCCCTCCCACTCAAACATCCATAAAGCTTTTTTAAAAAATAAAATAAAGATACAGTTCTCCATTTCCTTCCTCTTTCCATATTTTGAAGGTGATTTGTTCTAATCTGCACATGTACATGTACTTGTATTTCATCTTCACATCTCATTAAATATTTCTTACTGAAAACAATTAAATGGCCCATCGGTAGGATAATAGATAAGTTGGGTTTTATACATAAAATGTATGAATATTCATACATACATATATATGTGTGTGTATATATATATATATATATACACACATATAAGAATCTATATATACTTGCTATATACATAAGACATATGGGCTTCCCTGGTGACTCAGATGGTAAAGAATCTGCCTGTAATGCAAGAGACCTGGGTTCAATCTCTGGATCTGGAAGATCCCCTGGAGGAGGAAATGGCAACCCACTCCAGTATTCTTGCCTGGAGAATCCCATGGACAGAGGAGCCTGGTGGGCTACAGTCCACAAGGTCATAAAGAATTGGACACGACTGAGTGACTAACACACACACACACACACACGTCTGTATACATATATGTATATATTTATTCAGAGCAACAGCAACCATCACAAGAAAACTAATAGTTAAGGTGCCTAAACTTATTAGAAACACATAAAAGTTACTCTCATTCTTTCCTAAATATATATTGATCATTACCTCTCCCAGCTCATACAAATGCATGGATACATGCCTATCCTAGAATTAAAGTGACCTCAAGATAGCCAAAATGAGTAATGCTGTTTATTCCTCTGGTGACTATCAGAGAATGAAGACCATAGGGAAACAGAGCCTGATAAGGTTTGGATGAACTAGAGAAGCAGGAGTCTGAAAGCACTGGACTCACCAAGACCTGGGATGGAGACACACGGCAGAATGGCGGGCAGGATCTGAACCCCCCGTCTCCTCTTGACTGGTGTAAAGCCGACAGAAACCACAAACCAAGGGGGAAAGGATGGAGAACAGCCCTATTTTCTGTTGTTCAGCCGCTCAGTCATGTCCAACTCTTTGCAACCCCATGGACTACAGCCCACCAGGCTCCTCTGTCTTTCACTACCTCCCAGAGTTTGCTCGAATTCATGTCTGCTGAGTTGGTGATGCTATCTAACCCTCTCTTCCTCTGCTGCCCCCTTCTCTGGCTCCACACAAAATAACGCAGCCTAGGCACTGTGTTTTATCCCCCTTTCTCAGGCTGCCCAGTCTTGGTACTCTGACATACTTAGATATTTTCTACCAAGTAAAACAGAGATATGCATCATCTTAAGTTTTGTTTTGCTTTGTTTTGTTTTCAACACAATACTCAGGAAGTTCCTGCTGAATCTATTCTGGTGCCTGACACAGGGGGAATTTGACATGTAATGCTTTCTGATTTGAAAATAAATACTCTGAAGGTAAATGAATATTTTCTCCCTTACACATAGAAGGTGCTAAGGAAATACTGACATCCTGGTGTGATGGGAGTTAGCTCTTGTATTAGAACCCTCTGACAGTTCAGTTCAATGACCCTCTACACTGAGCCAAAGAGGATCCTTGAGACCCTGTGTTAGATTTTCAACGGAAATTCCACCCTCAGCAAACCCACCACAGATTTGCCTCCAACAAGAAAATGATTGTGACACATTTGTTCAGCCAAGTGGTAACAGAGAACAATGAGGTCTCTGTATGCAACTGTGAAACGACCCTCCAGGAAATGCCAGAGCAGCTGGAGGACTTAGACCTCTAATCAACACTTTGAATCCTTCTTGGTAATAGGGAATAACTTACATACAAAGTAAATTAAGGGAAATTTATCCAATGTGTAGCATTTGGGGAAGAAGCAGAGGTCTTGGGAATGAGCCTACACCTTCATATAAGGAACCATAGTCATTCCACTGATACTAAAAATGTTTCTTGGTTATCAAGTCAAACAGCCACTGATAGACATGAAATTTGGTGGCCCATATACCAGCAAATGGAATGGCTAGGGTTTGAGATAATGAAAATCTCAACACAAGTACTTTTTGAGCATTTGCTCTAAAGTGCGAATACTCAGGGCTATTTCCAAAAAGTTAAATATATATCAGATATACTACTTTAGTTACTGCTGACTTACTTAATTCTCACAACTTCATGCGGTGGACCTTTCAAGGCACAGAGAGGTTAAATAACTTGGCCAAGATCATCCAGCTAGTAAGTGTCAGGGCCAACATTCAAAGCCAATCCAGCAGTTTGATTCCAGAGGTTTGCTTTTATCTACTATCCTATTTTGGGGTCATTTAGTAATACCAAACTTGCATTTAGATCCTATTTGGCATGCTGTTTATTCCTCTCAAGTAATTCTTTCAGAGGATAAACTGTGAGTAACTTGAAAGGAACTGCTTTTTAAAAAAGTCCTGTTTATTCTTCCCAGGAGCACCATCTTTTAGAAGAGGAACATTGGAAATAACCACACTTCAGACACCTGAAGCAATCAGGCCTCAGAATGTAATACTATTAAACAATCTCAAGTTGGGTTAGTACTCAAACATTTGAGTGTTGCATTACCAGAAACATTAGCCTCTGTATAACCTCCTTTAGAACAATATGAACATTTTTCTCCTGGAAGTATAATATATCACGTTTAACGTGTATCAAACATAGCCCCATTTTATCCTACATTCCTTTCATCTGCAACAATGATCTTGAAATAGAAAATGCATGTGCTCACTAGGGAACTGCAGAAAATTAATCCCCAGCAAATTTTGTCAATGACTGTCACTCACTTTCTCCCTCAAAGGATGGTTCTGTTGTTGCCCAGACACATCATTAGGCATTGCTGTGAAAGGAGATAGACAGCACATTCCTATTTTGCAGGACTTGAGTCTAAAGGGAAATCAGTCTTGCTTAGTATTGTCATAGTTGTATAATTGCCCTTAAAATCCAACTGTGAGTCATGTTCCTACATGTAGTTACATGCGACCCACGTCTTTTCTGAGCTGAACACACGAATACCCTCTCCTCTGGCTTGTTGAGCTGCTCACAGGCACTGTCATTTTTCCCACTTCAGTTCATTTGCTTCACAGACAGCACTGTCTTTGATCAGACTCACTCACTACTAGATAGATTCCCCTTGAAGGCAGGAAACCTGCAGTTTATTTCGTGTATCTCAAGATGCTGATGTGTAATTACTGTATAGTCAATAGCTAATGAATGAATGAGTAAATTATACCAACCATGGGTCCATAACCTATCATTTCTTTCTAAAAGTCCGTGACAATGCTGCAAATCTGTTATGCTGTAATGCATCCCTGTATTTTTCTTATCCAGTGATATCCTGCTAGACATAATACGAGGGGCACAATGTGCCTCATTTCAGCCTATTGTGTGACAGTTGCTTAAAATATCACCCAGGAGCAAACAAGAGAAGATAGTCATCTAATCTGGTTATATAATTTTTTTTATAATGATTACCCTAACCCAGTTATTCGAGCTCTGGCCTCCAAAATGTGAGTTCAACTTCCATTCAAGTTAAAATCCCCTGAATTGACTAGGCAAGAACAGAACATCACAAGGGAACTAAATCCTCAGCATTGACTGACAGTCTTGGCTACCAACCTGAGAAAATCAACTCTGACGGCAAAGGTTTCAAGGCACCCATGAGAGAGCCTGGGAGGCAGATGGGACACTGCAGGAGGGAGAGGCAATCTAAAGGAGGGGCACTTGGCACACAAGGAACAGATGGACCTGGATGCTCTCCACCTTCCCTGTTTGTTCAGGCGAGTGCACAGAATTTTGTCATCTCATCAGTACGTCCGAGCTCCTGACCATCACAGAGGGTATATTAAACTGTTGAGCTTCTTTGCTAAAAATAATGGATTGCACTCAATAACAGGCACCAGAAAATGGCAGGGGTTTTGATTTAACATAAAAGAACTGTTGTCATGGCTGTCACCCAATTATTAATTGGTTATCTACAAAGAAAGCCCAGAATTACCATCATTCCCCAAACACCTATTATGGCATAACTACAAACCCAAATACAAATTTGGTCAGTAAAATTTGCCTAAATACAAAATACACACATTGAGAGCTGATTTTCTAATTTTTTTCTAAAACTCACCATTATGTTCATTTTCTGGGAGACTAGATTTCATACATGCAATAAATTATTGAGAAGCACTCTTTACCATTCTCAGATTCAGGATGAAATGAAAGCAAAAAATTACTGACTATGAACTTTTGTTTCAAGCCCTATTCCACCCAACAAAAGTAGTAGGAAATACAAAGGGACACGGTTTGATATTATGCCATCACCAGTTTTTGATATCAGGCAAGCCTCAAAAAAATCCATCTGGACATGACCAAAATACTTGCCAACAACATGCACACCATTTGGAGGCTCTGATACAAGTGTATTGGCCTTAGTGAGTAGGGAAAGCGCCATTCAGTCAGAGAGCCTCCTTTTCCTACTCTCGTGTCTGTAGCAATACAGGGAAAATCACCTGAGATAAGAACCGCATCTGCGTCTGGACTCTTCAGGATGGATCCATAGAGGAACATTGATCCCACTTTGCGACCAAGAGTGGCAGTAACTCACCTAACAATACTGCCAGCCAGAGGAAAGCTTAACACTTAATTACCAGGCTGGCTTCTGAACCTAAGGGGGATCTTAATAGACAGAACTAATTAAAATCAATACTCATACGGTAATTGTGACAGGAACAAAAGGCTCAAGATAAATTTTTAAATGGAGGAAAATGAACAATCTCATTTCTTCATGCCAACCTTGCTGTCTGGCTTATCAGGAAATGCAGGGTAACAGGGAGTCTTTCTGGGAAGACCTAAGCAAATGATAGGAAAGAAAGCATACACAAGAAGCCCACCAAAAGGATTTCCTAAGCCTTGGTTAGTGTGATCTGGTCAGTAAAACAACATTTGCAAAGATAGGGCCATTCTAACCTTAAGTGTTTTAATGACGGAAGTAGGAAAATTTGACTTTTCTTCTAGTTGTGTGTGACCTTGGGAAATTTAATTTAATTTCTCTGGGCCCCAGTTTTTTCATCTATAAAATAAGAGGTGGTGGGGGGGACAGTTGACCTCTGAGATTCCTTCAGTTGTGTGATTCTGGAATACTATATTTCAGAGATGCAGATGGAGTCTAGAACATACGTTCAAGGCCACAGATGCAAAAAAAAAAAAAAGTCCATCTCTTTTTTAAAAAATAATGTCTCTTGTTCTGATTCTCCTTGAGAACAGTGAAAGAGTAGCACATGGTGGTCTTTATTAATAGCTCCCCCTGCTTCATACTAATGTGTGACCTTCAAGAAAAACGTGGAGTTTGGTTTTATTTCAAAACTATCTTTTGTAAAGTTATAAATGGAATCTTGGGGCTCCCCCAGTGGCTCAGTGGTAAAGAATCTGCCTGCCAATGCACAAGATGCAGTTTCAATTCCTGAGTCGGAAAGATCTCCTGGAGAAGGAAATGGCAACCCACTCCACTTTTCTCACCTGGGAAATCCCACGGACTGAGGAGCCTGGTGGGCTACAGTCCATGGGGTCTGTAAAGAGTCAGATGCAACTTAGTGACAAAACAACAATAGAAACAGAATTTTTAAATCCGGGCCCCAAACTTGATTTTAACAATGTATTCTGGTTTCTCTCCATACCTTTATAGCACTACTCGCTGTAGGACAGATTCTGGTAAAAGACACATCTTCCTAATGCAGCAAAATTGTTCTAGCACACGATTCCAGTGTAGGTGAAATAACATTTCAGTTCTTTTCCTTTTCCGTTTAATAATATATACTAATGCCAGACAAGGACAGTTCTACATGACCATATAACAGGATGATAAGAAATGAATTTGGCACATACTAGATGTGAGTGGCAGAAGAGAAAGAAATATTTTTATTGCACTATGTGTCTTTTAATTGTTAATTTTTTATTGGTCTACACATTCAGGTACAACATTTGGTTTGGTTTAGTCGCTAAGTTGTATCTGACTCTTGTGACCCCATGGACTATAGCCCACCAGGCTCCTCTCTCCACAGGATTTTCCAGGCAAAAATATTGGAATGGGTTGCCATTTCCTTCTCCAGGGGATCTTCTGAACTAAAGAATCAAACCTGGGTCTCCTGCATTGCAGGTGGATTCCTGCAGCGCAGGCTGATTCTTTACCAAACTGACTGAGCTGCGAGAGAAGCCCGAAAACATTTAGATAACTAAAAGAAACAGTGAAAACTCTGAGTATCTACTGTATAGCACAGGGAACTATACTAAATATTTTGGAATAACCTATAAGGGAAGAGAATATGAAAAAGAATATACATATATATCACTGAATTGCTGTTCTGTACACCCGAAACAAAAAAGACAGTATAGATCAACAATACTTCAATCAAAAAAAAAGAAACACAGTGAAAAGTTAAGTTTCCTACCCTCTCCTGGCCCCAAATATGCAGGCACTGGATATGTCCCCAGGGGCAGTCACTGTCATTAACTTCTTACATGGCCTTCCAGAGATACAAATGATGAGTGTATATATAGGACTCCTTTTTTTAAGCACACTGGCAGGCAGGTTCTTTACCATAGGGTCACCTAGGAAGCCCCTTAAGGACATATATTAACATATTTTACCATTGCTTTGTATCTTCTTCATTTTTTTTTCTGGCTGTGTTGGGTCATCCATCACTGCTGCACAGGCTTTTTTCTAGTTGCAGAAAAAGGGGGCTACTCTCTAGTTGCAGTATGCAGGTATGCAGGCTCCTCATTACAGTAGCTTCTTTTGTGATGGCTTCTCTTGTTGCAGAACACAGGCTTTAAGCCATGCAGGCTTCAGTAGTCTGGCACATGGGCTCAGTAGATGCGGCTCCCAGGCTCTAGAGCACAGGCTCAACAGTTGCGGTGCACAGCCTTAGTGCTCCACGGCATGTGGGATCTTCCTGGATGGGGGAACTTCCTTTTTCCTTATCTAGTATCATTGTTGGAGATTTCTAAATGAGTTGGGGAACTTATCCTCAATAAGGACTTAGCAGCATTCTCTGTCCATTTCCACTCAAAAGTCACTTTAGCTCTTCAATAGTCACAGTTGGTTTTGGTTTTGTTTTTTAATGTTCAGACTGTAGTTCCTTTGACAATATAACGCTCCTGAAAACTTAACTCTGTTACAATTCAAGACGTGCTGGCTCCTTGTACCAATAGCCATGTCCATGGGTCTCTTCAGACACACTTCTTAGACCTGCTTATTCTTTTGCTTTCTCACCCTCACGCCTACACTTCCTTCTCTCCCTCTCTGTGTCTTTGCATCTTTCTCTCCCTCTCTCTGCCCCTCTCTTATCTTAGTTACAGGGACCATATCTCTATCAGACTATAGAGTCAGAGTGGCCCTATTTGTCTATTTACTTGAGCCATTTTGTCTCATTGAAAGCATTTTTTGGATACCACCTCATCATTTGGACCATCATTCCAAAACATTTTAATCCATCCAAAGGTTTTAGACGTGTATACCAATCATATGCTTGATTTGCTATTTGCTACGAGGATGATTTTTAATCAACCTTTGTTGCCCAGTTTCATCTTTTACCAGTTGGGTTTGAAAATATTTGTCCCTTCCAAGTCCACAAGTTGCCAAATTTCTGGACTCCCTCTCTTCCCTTTAACTCCTGCTTGGGCTGGTCCATTCTTTTCTGAGCCTGCTAAGCACAGTACATACCAAGAGTGTGTTCTCCAACCTCTTTTCTTAAGGTTACAAATTTATAAAGTAAATGATTTAGTTTCAGAGTTACTGCAAGGAACACTTTTACCAAATGTTTGCCCACTACCTATCAGTTCAGTTCAGTTCAGTTCAGTCGCTCAGTCGTGTCCGACTCTTTGCGACCCCATGAATCACAGTACGCCAGGCTTCACTGTCCATCACCAAATCCCAGAGTTCACTCAGACTCACGTCCATCAAGTCAGTGATGCCATCCAGCCATCTCATCCTCTGTTGTCCCCTTCTCCTCCTGCCCCCAATCCCTCCCAGCATCAGAGTATTTTCCAATGAGTCAACTCTTCGCATGAGGTGGCCAAAGTACTGGAGTTTCAGCTTTAGCATCATCCTTCCAAAGAATCCCAGGGCTGATCTCCTTCAGAATGGACTGGATATTGATATTGGAATACATTCTTAAATAAATGTGGTTATGTTATATATCATTTTAATGTGCATTTCTCACTTTATGTTTTTTTTTTTTGATAATGACCTATTGCTTGCTGTTTGTTTTATATTTATTTTGGACCTGAGAAATGATGCTAGACAAAAAGCAAATTCAAGCAATTTTTATATTCAAGTTCAAAATGGGTCTGTAAAGCAGCAGAGACAACTCAAAACATCAGCAATGCATTTGGCCCAGGAACTGCTAACAAACGTACAGTGCGGTGGTGGTTCAAGAAGTTTTGCAAAGGAGACAAGAGCCTTGAAGATGAGGAGTGTAGTAGCGGCCATCAGAAGTTGACAATGACCTACTGCGGGCAATTATCAAAGCTGATCCTCTTACAATTGCATGAAAAGTTGCCGATGGTCATATGAGATTTGAAGCAAATTGGAAAGGTTTAAAGCTTGATAAGTGGGTGCTTCATGAGCTGACCACAAATCAAAAAAATAATCATTTTGAAATGTCTTCTCTTTTTCTACATAACTACAACTAAACCATTTTTCAACCGGATTGTGACGTGTGACAAAAGGGGATTTTATATGACAGCTGGTGATGACCAGCTCAGTGGCTGAACTGAGAAGAGGCTCCGAAGCATTTCCCAAAGCCAAACTTACACCAAAACAATTCATGGTCACTGTTTGGTGGTCTGCCACCTGTCTGGTCCACTACAGCTTTCTGAATCCCAGGCAAAACCCAAAAAGTATGCTCAGCAAATCAAAGAGATGCACTAAAAATTGTGATGCCTGCAGCCGGTATTGGTCAACAGAAAGGACCCAGTTCTTCTCTACAATAACACACAATTGCATATTACACAACCAATACTTCAAAAGCTGAAAAAATTGGGCTATGAAGTTTTGCCTCATCCACCATATTCATCTGACCTCTCACCAACTGACCACCACTTCTTCAAGTATCTCAACAACTTTCCACAGGCATAACACTTCTCAGCCTGGAAGGAGGCAGAAAATGCTTTCCAAGAGTTTGTCAAATCCTAAAGCATGAATTTTTTACATTACAGAAATAAACAAACATTTCTTGTTGGCAAAAATGTGTTGATTGCAATGGTTCCTGTTTTGATTAATAAAGATGTGTTTGAGCCTATTTATAATGATTTATTGACAAAACTCATAGTCTGAAACCGCAATTACTTTTGTACCAACCCAATAATACAAATCATGGTCTTTTCAGCCTCTGACAAGTTTCTTTACTACTTAGCAGCTGGGTCAGAGCCATCTATTTTATAGTTTTCTCCATATTAGATGGGATAAGTTAGGTTATGCTATGGGCACAAAATTCTCAGTGCCTTAACAAAGATTTTTATTTACTGGCCACACAACATGCCATTGCAAGTTGGCAGAGGGACTCTGCTCATCACTGCCACTCAGGGATCGAGCTGACAGGGCTTCATCTCAACCAGCATGTCTAAGATAATAGCAGAAAGAAGGAAATGCGGAGAACCACATTCTTTCCATTTCTGCCTGAAAATGGCACATATCATGCCCCCTCATATTATAAGCCACAAGGCCATGACTAACATCTGAAAGGGGGGAATGTAATTTGCACGTACAGGAATAGCTAGAAATATTTAAAGGACAGGACTATAGTTATAACAACCATTATTTTCTCTTTCTACTCATTCTTCTCCCTTCCTCTCCTCTTCCTAATTCCCCCCAAATCCTCTGTCTTATCCTCCTCCATTTCCCTCAGCTAACTCTCTCTCCCAAGGCTTCATTGCCAAAATCCTATAGTTGACTTTTGTAGAAACTATGCCATTCTTTCCTATGCCATCCCCAAGTTCCCTCTTACAGTAGTCACTAATAAGCACAGCCTTGCAATTCACAGGCACTGAAACCAAAGGCTTAGAGTTGATTACAAAGTAGTGTAAGTTAATATGGATAGGCTGGAATTTTTCATTTAAAGGAAATCTGCAATTTGGTTGCTTGGTCAGATTCCTAGAATGAAAGGATTCAGAAGTCCACTGTATGAGCCGAGAGTGAGAGTGCTTTCCATTTGCACAGAATCTGTATCCTGGCACCACATGAAAACTGGGCTTGTTCGGGCTATCCTGCCAGCCTATAGCTACAATTTAAGACACATTTACTTACAGATACAGGGGTGTACACAAATGCCCCCATGTGCTAATGACAAGCTCACAGAAGTGCTCTTAGTTATCACTTTCAGCCAAAGATAGTTAGCGCCCAAGGTAAACTAATTAGGTTTGACAGAAATGCTGTCTCCTTCAATAAGTAATCACTATTCTAGCATGTTTGACACATTGATAAAATATTTCCTACTTAACTTTGGGAAAAGTGGTTTCAATTACACTTTTTTTAAAAAAAAAAACTAATCAAAGAAATGCTGTTACTTAAAGTACTAATTTTAGATCCACAGGGACTTGGGAAATTGGTAATCGAATTCATTTGCATTTAGTAAGAGATCACTTCCTTTGGCCTCTGCTGTAGATCTTCTGTCTTACCTGACATGCAGTGTTACAGGACCTCAGTTTTAGGTCTTTTAGAACAAGGACAGCACCATGCTAAGATAAATAACTCAGATGCTAGTCTTGGTTGTTCTGCAAAGTCATGGTAAGGGTTTTGGAAGTTAAACTTCTCTAAGATATGATTTCCACAATTGCAAAGTAGATAAGTTGGAGTGAATGGTGAGTAGAGTATATCCCAAGTTAATTTTCTGGGACTCTGATCCACTTGAGTACCTGACACTCCATGATTTAACATTTCCATCCGTCTTACTCCAAATACTGTCATAAAGAGATCAAAGTTGAAGCGTTTTACAATTTTTTTTTCGCCAGTCAAAATACTTTAAAAAAAAATGTATGATACTTTCTGAGTACCACTCTGGGAAACAAAAAAGCATCATCATCATGACAACTCTCCCTCCCACTCTACCCCATCACTTCCACCCCCACCACACTACTGAACCAATCAAGCTTCCAAATGAATCTGGCCTTACTTAAGCAGGTTCTGAATTTTATAATCATCTTCCTTGATCCCCCACTTCTGGGCTGCCAGCCAGAATGTGCACAAGAAATGTTTAGGGTCATTTCCTGAGGTGAATGCTGAAAGTTTTTCAAAGTGATCGTGGGTGGCTTGGACTGCCTCAGCTGCAAAACCACTTTTCCTGTTTGCACGCTTGATCTTGTGTGTCGGTGCCCAGCGTGTAGGACTGAAGCTCTTTCAGCTGTGCCAGGTGCGGCTTCTGCCCCTCCCCACCTTTCCCAGCTCCCTCTCCATGGGTCGAGCTCTGCTTCAAACAATGCCCTTCGCTTTCCAACATTAACCACTGTCATATTCAAATCTAGGTAGCAAAAACTTAGTTCTTCCTTCTTACAGCAACCTTGCACTCTGAGAATTCACTTCCACAGAAATGGATCTCCCAAGTCCTAACAGAACTTACCTCTGTTCTTAAATAAGACTTCTTAAATAAAATATTTACTTGAAGAAATCCCTTAAATTTTTCCTCATTTCTTTAACAAAATCAATTTATTTACTCTGAATATATCCAAAAACAGAATAATGTCTACATATCTGATATTTCAACTTCTATAAACCCATACTTCCACTATATAGATATATATTTTTATATTTTCATTATACATGTTTGAGACAGAAAATTCCATACTCAAGAAGAGATTTATTTTTCTGAGATATTTTGTCTATTATTTGAATATGTGGCCATCAGAAAGAGAAAGAGTGTATGGTCATAGTAGCAGAATTTACTCAGTATAGCCATAAATATGAACTAAAAAAAAAAGAGAGAGGAGAGAAGGGATACTTTTGCTACTCAATAATCCTTTTACCTAAAAATAATAATAATAAAAGCTTCGATATTAAGCCCACTAAAGTTTATTTTCAACAGTATTCTAAGTCTCTATATATTTTTAAGGACATTCAATTAACACAAGATATAAAGAAATATAAATATCTGGACTACATTTAGTTTTGTTATTAAGTCTTAGCAGCTCATAAACAAATGCTTTTTCTAACCCTGAGTTAGCATAACACCATGCTTTTATTTAGTTTTCCTATCAACACTAGGTTGGACATCCTTTCTATTGGAAACAAAAACACAGAATCCAAATAGTATAACCTGATAGTCTTTAACATGAAATCTCATGATAGTCATTTTCATAAGCACAAGGTAATCATTTCACTTCTTTTCATCTAATTTATTTGTAGCAAAAGCTTCTTCTTTGTCTGACTTAGACTAAGTAGGTCCTTATTTTGTACCATAAACCAAAGAACAGATACACAACTGCTTTCTATCAGAGTCTGGAACTGAGAAGGGAAGCTTTCCAAAGCATAATACTTAGAAATGCATTGAGTCATGAACTGCTGCTGCTGCTAAGTCACTTTAGTCGTGTCTGACTCTGTGCAACCCCATGGACAGTAGCCCACTAGGCTCCCCTGTCCCTGGGATTCTCCAGGCAAGATCACTGGAGTGGGTGAGTCATGAACTAGAGGTCCCTAAACAGTGACATGATTATCTCAGCACCAAACAGGGACTCTCTGAGCCTTTCTCACTAACTTGACTGGAAATACTTCTTCCTTCCTTCTGAAATTTCCCTCCTCTGAAGGGTGTCTACCAGTATAATCCCTGATCCTAAACTCACAGTCTTCCTGAGACAGGGAACTTTGGGGAGCATGAAAGTCATGTTAGGCTCAGTTCAGCCACATCCCCAATGTGTTCAAGCACATATTTCTCTCCACTCCCCATGACACGAATTGTGCAGAGTCCTGCAAGGAGAAGCCTGCCCCACTCTAATGCTAACTTGAACTGAATACCTCAGTTCAGTTCAGTTCAGTCGCTCAGTCGTGTCCAACTCTTTGCGACCCCATGGACCACAGCATGCCAGGCCTCTCTGTCCGTCACCAACTCCCAGAGTTTATCCAGACTCATGTCCATTGAGTCAGCGATGCCATCCAACCATCTCCATCCTCCATCCTTCTCCTCTTGCCCTCAATCTTTCCCAGCACCAGGGTCTTTTCAAACCAGTCAGTTCTTTGCATCAGGAGGCCAAAGTATTGGAGTGTCAGCTTCAACATCAGTCCTTCCAATGAACACCCAGGACTGATCTCCCCTAGGATGGGCTGGTTGGATCTCCTTGCAGTCCAAGGGACTCTCAAGAGTCTTCTCCAACACCACAGTTCAAAAGCATCAATTCTTCAGTGCTCAGCTTTCTTTATAGTCCAACTCTCACATCCACACATGACTACTGGAAAAACCATAGCCTTGACTAGACAGACCTTTGTTCACAAAGTAATGTCTCTGCTTTTAAATATGCTGCCTAGGTTGGTCATAACTTTCCTTCCAAGGGATAAGTATCTTTTAATTTCATGGCTGCAATCACCATCTGCAGTGATTTTGGAGCCCCAAAAAATAAAGTCAGCCACTGTTTCCCCATCTATTTGCCTTGAAGTGATGGGACCAGATGCCATGATCTTTGTTTTCTGAATATTGAGTTTAAGCCAACTTTTTCACTCTCCTCTTTCACTTTCATCAAGAGGCTCTTTAGTTCTTCTTCACTTTCTGCCATAAGGGTGGTGTCACCTATATATCTGAGGTTATTGATATTTCTCCCAGCAATCTTGATTCCAGCTTGTGCTTCCTCCAGCCCAGCATTTCTCGTGATGTACTCTGCATATAAGTTAAACAAGCAGGGTGACAATAACCAGCCTTGACGTACTCCTTTTCCTATTTGTAACCAGTCTGTTGTTCCATGTCCAGTTCTAACTGTTGCTTCCTGACCTGTATACAGGTTTATCAAGAGGCAGGTCAGGTGGTTTGGTGTTCCCATCTCTTTAATAATTTTCCACAGTTTATTGTGATCCACACAGTCAAAGGCTTTCATATAGTCAATAAAGCAGAAATAGATGTTTTTAGCTAAGTCTGCCTAATTTCGACGTTCAATATGAACCTGACCATTGAGTTAACAGACTTTAAACCATCCAACTCATCTAAAACACAGAAAAGGAAGAGTGTGTGTTCTGTTTCTAATATGGGACCCAAACTTATGTGACACACATATAATTAGGACTTTAAAGGAGAAACATGCATGCATTAATAGACTTGGAGACCATGCAGATGTCTAGAAGTAGATATGTGTTGTTATACTACAATAACTAGAAGCATTCACTTACAAGGAGATTGTCAATAAATTCTGGATTGTGCTACAAACTTAACTCATTATTAGTATATGAAAACCCAATAATACTATACAGATAATCCATACTTTAACCATACGGCATTACAGACAACCAGTAGCAAAAAAAAAAAAAAAAAATAGAACAGATTGCACCCTCCCAAAGGTATAATGTTAGAGCTGGAAGTTGTAAGCCTACCTAGAAGACAATATCAGATTGACCAGAGGCCTGATTAACAAATATCTATTCAAATATTAGATTTTGTAAAATTCAGGTTAAATAGATTATTTGGAGCTATTTTTCCCAAGGGTATCCTATGAAACATGTCTCATGAGATGTTTCTTTAAATATCAAAAGTTTCCTTGCTCAATAAATCTTGGGGAACATATACTACTGTTTCTCCTCTTGAAATTTGGTAAAAATCCACTACCATATTAAAGGCTCTATGAAGCCTTGCTTAATTTGTTTTAATCCAGTATTCATCAAAAACATCCTACTACACATGGTATACACAAACACACATACACACACACACACCCACAATGAAATACCACTCAGCCATAAAAAAGAATGAACTAATGCCATCTGCAGTAACATGGATAGGCCTAGAGATGATCATACTAAGTGAAGTGAGTCAGAAAAAGAAAGACAAATACCATATGATATCACTTACATGTGAAATCTAAAATATGATGCAAACGAACTGACCTATAAAACAGAAACAGGCTCCCAGACACAGAAAACAAACTTGTAGTTGATGGTGAGCAGGCAGGGATAGATCAGGAATTTAGGATTAGCAGATGCAAACTATTACATATAAAATAGATAACACTAAGGCCCTACTATAGAGCACAGGGAAATCTATTCAATACCCTGTGATAAACCATAATGGAAAAGAATATGAAAAAAAGTTTACATATACATATAGCTGAATTACTTTCCTGTACAGTAGAAATTAACATAACATTGTAACTCAAATATATTTCAATAAAATAAATTTTTAAAAAAATCTATAACCATAGAACATTATTTTGGAGTAGCACCAATTAATTCCCATAGAACACATTTTAGGGAATGCTACTTTTAACAGCAAGTAGTAATAAATGCAACACCTGAATTCCACAAAGAATACTGACAGCATATTGCCCTTTTGCACACGAGTTTTTATAAAATGCAGGGAAGAGAATCAACCACACAAACTTCATTGAGTTTATACGACATACATACCAAACATTACATGATGAAGCTCTACAGACACCGAGATTATCTGGGACCTTTATGTGTATGAAACCCATGCACTTTACCAGCAACCACTGAGGCTGGACACCTTCATGTGAACTTGACTCTGTCTTCCCAGGACCTTCACAATACTCAAGTCAGAATAAGCCAAGATTGCTCTCTTGGTTCCTTCCCAAGACAGCCATCATCCTTTTCCCCTGCTAGTACCACATCTGCATTTCTGCTTGCTCAAACTGTAATTTCTCAACTACCCACCATCTGGATAGTGACAGGCAATCGAGAAGGTTTTAGCTGCTCAACCTTCTACTGCAGTGGAATTTTTTAAACTCCACCCTTTATGTTTCATTAACTAACCTTAGAGTCACAGTTGTCAAACTGTGCACCAAGGCACCCTGGAACACCACAGTGATCTCAGTTGTTTTAAATTTTTGAGGAAAAAAAATATTTGACAGCTTTTACACATGGCACAAACTGCGAGCTTGAGATAGTTCATAGTTTCAACGTTAGATCACACTATATTCCTTCCATGATGGTCACATCTCCATAAAACTACATTTTGGGCAGTTGCTGTGATATAAAACAAGTATTTCAAAAAATCAATATGGAACAGAAAGTGAGGAAGATATAATCTGCTTCCCAAATCTGAGAAACTGGGAAGCACCAAACAGATGCCCACATCCCATTAATAAGCAACTGTGGTTAATTAAGAATACGTTTTTTAAATTTTCAAATGGCTATTGGGTTGTTGAGTATAAATGCTTGAGTTTTCTGAACCTAACTAATTAGTAAACAGAACAGTCAGGTATTTCTTCAGCCAAGATGTGCTATCAAAATGCACTGGAATACTAAGGGCATCATGACCTGAAATTTGAGAACTTCTGCCTTAGAAATTTACAGTAAGAAAATATAAAAGATATTTCAGCCTAGGCAAGAAACATCCCCCTACAGATTTTTTTCTCTCTTCCTTTCTTTACCAAAAAAAAAAAAAAAAAAATTCTAAGACAACGTGAAAAATCTAAAAAGTGAGAATAACATATCTAAAGATCTCTCCTCTGATACACTGAAACTAACCCCCGCAAAATAACTTTTTAACTTTATTTGAAACTTTACCTCTGTGTAAGAGAAAGTAATTAGATACAGTCTCCATGTTATGAGTCTGAGAAAGAAATACACCAAGGACAGATACATACTCACTTTTGATGCTTTAAAGAGGAGGAACCAATGACAAGCTGGTTTGCCTCTGCAGCACAGAAGCTGGGAGAGTCCCCACTGCTATGGCTGGTGTGTATCTATCCCCTGAGGCTGACCTCTCTTCCTTGGTTCTCTTCAAGGTCACAGTTATATGTGCCACTCATACAGCTATAACCATGATCCACAAGGAGTGATTAATATCTCTCCACTCTATGCCACATTTCTCCTAAAAGAAGTAGACCTGGATGCATGAAAGACTGCATCATGCTGCCAAGTACCAGGGACCAAAAAGCTAAAATAAGATCACTGCAGTTCTTCCTAACTTTTCCTTTTTGTCCAGGTACCTAAGCATAGTTTTCTACTCTTCTGTAAGTTCTCAGGGTTAAGAAGCTTAAATAATCTAAAGAAATCAGAAATAAGCTGTCACTTATTGAGTTTAGTCCACTATATATAATAGCAATAACCTCAGATAACGCAGATGACACCATCCTTTGGCAGAAAGTGAAGAGGAACTAAAAAGCCTCTTGATGAAAGTGAAACAGAAGAGTGAAAAAGTTGGCTTAAACTCAACATTCAGAAAACTAAGATCATGGCACCTGGTCCCATCACTTCATGGGAAATAGATGGGGAAACGGTGGGAACAGTGTCAGATCAGATTAGATCAGATCAGTCGCTCAATCGTGTCCAACTCTTTGCAACCCCATGAATCGCAGCACACCAGGCCTCCCTGTCCATCACCAACTCCCAGAGTTCACCCAGACTCACGTCCATCGAGTCAGTGATGCCATCCAGCCATCTCATCCTCTGTCGTCCCCTTCTCCTCCTGCCCCCAATCCCTCCCAGCATCAGAGTCTTTTCCAATGAGTCAACTCTTCGCATGAGGTGGCCAAAGTACTGGAGTTTCAGCTTTAGCATCAGTCCTTCCAAAGAAATCCCAGGGCTGATCTCCTTCAGAATGGACTGGTTGGATCTCCTTGCAGTCCAAGGGACTCTCAAGGGTCTTCTCCAGCACCACAATTCAAAAGCATCAATTCTTCGGCCTTCTTCACAGTCCAACTCTCACATCCATACATGACCACAGGAAAAACCATAGCCTTGACTAGACGGACCTTTGTTGGCAAAGTAATGTCTCTGCTTTTGAATATGCTATCTAGGTTGGTCATAACTGTCCTTCCAAGGAAGAAGCGTCTTCTAATTTCATGGCTGCAGTCACCATCTGCAGTGATTTTGGAGCCCAGAAAAATAAAGTCTGACACTGTTTCCACTGTTTCCCCATCCATTTCCCATGAAGTGGTGGGACCAGATGCCATGATCTTCATTTTCTGAATGTTGAGCTTTAAGCCAACTTTTTCACTCTCCACTTTCACTTTCATCAAGAGGCTTTTGAGTTCCTCTTCACTTTCTGCCATAAGGGTGGTGTCATCTGCATATCTGAGGTTATTGATATTTCTCCCGGCAAACTTGATTCCAGCTTGTGTTTCTTCCAGTCCAGCATTTCTCATGATGTACTCTGCATATAAGTTAAATGAACAGGGTGACAATATACAGCCTTGACGAACTCCTTTTCCTATATGGAACCAGTCTGTTCTTCCATGTCCAGTTCTAACTGTTGCTTCCTGACCTGCAGATAAGGTTTCTCAAGAGGCAGGTCAGGTGGTCTGGTATTCCCATCTCTTTTAGAATTCTCCACAGTTTATTGTGGACTGCACAGTCAAAGGCTTTGGCATAGTCAATAAAGCAGAAATAGATGTTTTTCTGGAATTCTCTTGCTTTTTCCATGATCCAGCGGATGTTGGCAATTTGATCTCTGGTTCCTCTGCCTTTTCTAAAACCAGCTTGAACATCAGGAAGTTCACAGTTCACATATTGCTGAAGCCTGGCTTGGAGAGTTTTGAGCATTACTTTACTAGAGTGTGAGATGAGTGCAATTTTGCGGTAGTTTGAGCATTCTTTGGCATTGCCTTTCTTTGGGACTGGAATGAAAACTGACCTTTTCCAGTCCTGTGGCCACTGCTGAGTTTTCCAAATTTGCTGGCATATTGAGTGCAGCACTTTCACAGCATCAGCTTTCAGGATATGAAATAGCTCAACTGGAATTCCATCACCTCCACTAGCTTTGTTCGTAGTGATGCTTTCTAAGGCCCACTTGACTTCACATTCCAGGATGTCTGGCTCTAGGTCAGTGATCACACCATCGTGATTATCTGGGTCGTGAAGCTCTTTTTTGTACAGTTCTTCCATGTATTCTTGCCATCTCTTCTTAATATCTTCTGCTTCTGTTAGGTCCATACCATTTCTGTCCTTTATCGAGCTCATCTTTGCATGAAATGTTCCCTTGGTATCTCTGATTTTCTTGAAGAGATCTCTAGTCTTTCCCATTGTGTTGTTTTCCTCTATTTCTTTGCATTGATTGCCGAAGAAGGCTTTCTTATCTCTTCTTGCTATTCTTTGGAATTCTGCATTCAGATGTTTATATCTTTCCTTTTCTCCTTTGCTTTTCTCTTCTCTTCTTTTCACAGCTATTTGTAAGGCCTCCTCAGACAGCCATTTTGCTTTTTTGCATTTCTTTTCAATGGGAATGGTCTTGATCCCTGTCTCCTGTACAATGTCACGAACCTAATTCCATAGTTCATCAGGTACTCTATCTATCAGATCTAGGCCCTTAAATCTATTTCTCACTTCCACTGTATAATCATAAAGGATTTGATTTAGGTCATACCTGAATGGTCAAGTGGTTTTCCCTATTCTTCAATTTAAGTCTGAATTTGGCAATAAGGAGTTCATGGTCTGAGCCACAGTCAGCTCCTGGTCTTGTTTTTGCTGACTGTATACAGCTTCTCCATCTTTGGGTGCAAAGAATATAATCAATCTGATTTCAGTGTTGACCATCTGGTGATATCCATGTATAGAGTCTTCTCTTGTGTTGTTGGAAGAGGGTGTTTGTTATGACCGGTGCATTTTCTTGGCAAAACTCTATTAGTTTTGCCCTGCTTCATTCTGTATTCCAAGGCCAAATTTGCCTGTTACTCCAGGTGTTTCTTGACTTCCTACTTTTGCATTCCAGTCCCCTATAATGAAAAGGACATCTTTTTGGGGTGTTAGTTCTAAAAGGTCTTGTAGGTCTTCATAGAACCATTCAATTTCAGCTTCTTCAGCATTACTGGTTGGGGCATAGACTTGGATTACTGTGATATTGAATGGTTTGCCTTGGAAACGAACAGAGATCATTCTGTTGTTTTTGAGATTGCATCCAAGTACTGCATTTTGGACTATTTTGTTGACCATGATGGCCACTCCATTTCTTCTGAGGGATTCCTTCCCTCAGTAGTAGATATAATGGTCATCTGTGTTAAATTCACCCATTCCAGTCCATTTTAGTTCGCTGATTCCTAGAATGTCGACATTCACTCTTGCCATCTCTTGTTTGACCACTTCCAATTTGCCTTGATTCATGGACCTGACATTCCAGGTTCCTATGCAATATTGCTCTTTACAGCATTGGACCTTGCTTCTATCACCAGTTACATCCACAGCTGAGTATTGTTTTTGTTTTGGCTCCATCCCTTCATTCTTTCTGGAGTTATTTCTCCACTGATCTGCAGTAGCATATTGGGCACCTACTGACCTGGGGAGTTTCTCTTTCAGCATCCTATCATTTTGCCTTTTCATACTGTTCATGGGGTTCTTGAGAACCCCATGAACAGTATGAAAAGGAAACAGTGTCAGGCTTTATTTTTGGGGGCTCCAAAATCACTGCAGATGGTGATTGCAGCCATGAAATTAAAAGATGGTTACTCCTTGGAAAGAAAGTTATGACCAACCTAGATAGCATATTAAAAAGCAGAGACATCACTTTGCCAACAGAGGTCCATCTAGTCAAGGCTATGGCTTTCCCAGTGGTCATGTATGGATGTGAGAGTTGGGCTATGAAGAAAGCTGAGCACCAAAGAATTGATGCTTTTGAACTGTGGTGTTAGAGAAGACTCTTGAGAATCCCTTGGACTGCAAGGAGATACAATCAGTCCATCCTAAAGGAGATCAGCCCTGGGATTTCTTTGGAAAGACTGATGTTGAAGCTGAAACTCCAATACTTTGGCCACCTCATGCGAAGAGTTGACTCATTGGAAAAGACTCTGATGCTGGGAGGGATTGGGGGCAGGAGGAGAAGGGGACGACAGAGGATGAGTTGGCTGGATGGCACCACTGACTCGATGGAAATGAGTTTGAGTGAACTCCGGGAGTTGGTGATGGACAGGGAAGCCCGGCATGCTGTGATTCATGGGGTTGCAAAGAGTCGGACACGACTGAGTGACTGAACTGAACTGAACTGATATATATACATATACATATATATCCTACAAATCTATCCAAAGCATGAACATTTCCAAACCCCTGCCTTGCATTATCAGAGGGTAAGGACCTTAATTACTTTCTCCAGCGGTCACCATCTTGTTTCTATTTTCCAGCCTATTTTTTCTTCCTTAACAAATTTTTCAGTCCTGTCACCAAAGTCTGCTCCAAGAGCTTCTCTCCTTTTATCAGCCCTCATTCATGCCAATCTGCAAATCATATTGCTGTAATCCTGCTTCAAATGTCTTCTATAAGTTTTCTATAAGCATTGTCTTCTACAAGCATTCAAAATCATCAAATTGAGTTCAAAGTCATAACTTAGATATTTTTCACATCATCTTATAACCCAACTCTTTGATTCTTCAGATGATGAAAATCAGTAGCATACTAAACAGCTTACCTAAGTTCACATAGATTCAGGGAAATATAGGTATAGAATACACCTCTTCTGTCTTGCTATAGTACATAGTACACTTTTTTAAATTCTCTGGAATAAGCACAAATATAAACCAAATATTGATGCCATGTAAGGATTATTATATTAATCACTGTCACAGCTCAGAAGTTCTTCAATTCAGCTGCACAGGAATGCCCTCTCCCCCTGACTGACCAGAACCCTCCACCCCTTCCAGTCTTACAGACAAGCCGGAATGCTGTGAGAAGAGGACGGATGTCCACATGGAGTAGGTCAGCCTCCATCCTGGGGAGGTAGTTCTCCCCATGGAAGGACTGCTCTAGATTTCTAAGTGAAAATCTTCAGAGATGTCCATGGACAGGAGACCTAGCCGAGTCCTCAGGCACAAATATGGGCAGTGCGCCCTCTAGTGACAGCTGTCTAATCTGCAGGAAAGACTCAAGTTGGAAAAGCAACCCAACTTTGAGGGTCCTTTGGACTCCAGTACTCTTGCCTGGAAAATCCCATGGACGGAGGAGCCTGGTAGGCTGCAGACCACGGGGTTGCGAAGAGTCGGACACAACTGAGCGACTTCACTTTCAGTTTCACTTGGTACTTCCTTCCCCGATGGAAATCTTTCCATCAGGAATCTTTTACAGAAGTGTGTGGTCTCATGGGCCCAGAAGCACCAATCAGCTATTTCACTCAGGGCTGGGCTTCTGGAAATCCACACCCAAGGCCCTTCTACCAGGACTAAAGGTCTCTTACCCCAACTTCAGTTCTGTTCAGTTCAGTCACTCAGTCATGTCCGACTTTTTGCAACCCCATGGACTGCAGCATTCCAGGCCTCCCTGTCCATCACTAACTCCCAGAGTTTACTCAAACTCATGTCCATTAAATTAGTGATGCCATCCAGCTATCTCATCCTCTGTTGTCCCCTTCTCCTCCCGCCCTCACTTAGGGGACATTTTAGATAAGGAAAGTTCTTTTCCATCATGTTATCAAATACATTTCCTCTATCAATTAGTTTTTCTTCTTTCTTCTTGACATACTAAAAGTGACATGCAACTGCCTGGAAAAGAGCCTGATTAACTGTTAAGTACTCAACAAGCATGAGCTGCTTTTATTCTCTCTTCAGTCTTTCATACTAGGCCTGCAGAGCACATTATTCTAAGATCTTGAGTCAAAGATCTGGATATATAATTATTGAGCAAAAGTGATTATTAGTCATTTGGCTAAAAATAATATCCAGTGTTAATTGAACATTTACTGTAGGTAGTGCGTGGGTGCTAAGTAGCTTCAGTCACGTCCAACTCTTTGTAGCCCTATGGACTATAGCCCGCCAGGCTCCTCAGTCCATGGGATTTCCCAGGCAAGAATACTGGAGTGGGTTGCCATTTCCTCCTCCAGGGGATCTTCCTGGCCTAGGGGTGAAACCCGTGTCTCCTGCACTGGCAGGTGGATTCTTTACCACTAAACCACCTGCTAAGTATGTACTGTCCTAATAGCTACGTATTATTAATATATATTAACTCATTTAGTTCCCACATCTACTAGAGGTTGGTATAATTTTTATCCCCTTTTATAGACTGGGGAACTTTGGCACATAAAAATAAAATAATTTGCCCAAGGCCATTGTAGCTAATAAATGCTGGAGCTGGGGCGTGAACTTATATAAGTCTGTCTTTAGAGCTTACACTCTTAATTCTTTTACTAAACTAACTTTTCAAGTTCCTCCTCCCTTGAAGGCAGAGAGAACTTATACTTTAGACTTTCTTATGGAAACAAAGAATATCAGTTCAGTTCAGTTCAGTCGCTTAGTCGTGTCCAACTCTTTGCAACCCCATGAATCGCAGCACGCCAGGCCTCCCTGTCCATCACCAACTACCAGAGTTCACTCAGACTCACGTCCATCGAGTCAGTGATGCCATCCAGCCATCTCATTCTATGTCGTCCCCTTCTCCTCCTGCCCCCAATCCCTCCCAGCATCAGAGTCTTTTCCAATGAGTCAACTCTTCGCATGAAGTGGCCAAAGTGCTGGAGTTTCAGCTTTAGCATCATTCCTTCCAAAGAACATCCAGGACCGATTTCCTTTAGAATGGACTGGTTGAAATATAAAGAACAATAAAATTGTTAAGCTTCATATCAAGCGGATGTTCCTGTTAATGCTGATATAGGACTTATCTGAGAAGCTCCAAAGTACTATGGCATATACACAACTCTATCATCATTCTGACAATTCTAAGCACAAATTATAATTTATAATAAACATTAATTATCAGCTGAGTAACAGTCATTTTTCTTGCCTTCTTAGAAGTCATGAATTATTGTAGAATTCATATTTTTACAATGCTTTAAGTGCATATTTATTATTAAAATATATTTATAAATAAAATAATAAATTGTTATATGTGGCCTTGTCCAAACCTTTTAGCTCTTCCGTTTTTCCTAAAAGTTAGATATGAGCTAATTCCCCAATGCATATTTATCACAGAAAGTTTTATGTTTAAATGGTATAATCTAGCATCTAGAGTCATTACTTTGAGAAAAATATTGATTTTAACTGTAAGTGCTTAGCATTAGAAGTATTAATAGGGGTTTAAAATTTAGTCATACAACTCTGTCATGATCTAATTAACCACAGCTTTAAAAAACAATTATATATACTTTAACTGATGGCACCTAATTCTATTAGACTTGGTGACATGTGTATAGTACAAAAATGTCTGTGGACTGGGATGGGCATAGACTACCTCCTATGGACATTTCCTACTGGAAAGTTGTCAAAATAAGGTCTATCCAAGGTTCAGAGTCCCGACAAGAATACGTGCATCAAAGAGCAATGTCACATGGCATTAAGATCATGCATCTTGGTTCTTCTGCCTCTGAGATGCCCAGTGGGCACTGAAGATGCAATGTGTCCTAAACTGTGGGTACCTCTTTCTCTCAAATCTCTTCAGCATCCCTCTGCTCTGTCATCACGAGCACTTACAGCCCAACACAGAAAACTGCCAGCCAGGTACATTCTCCTTCCTGTTGGTGGTGGTATGTCCTGTCTTATCACTTATGTGCTGTGTTATCAAACGAGCTAGCTAACGTCTCTGTGCCTTAGTGCCTTGTCTTCAACAGAGATGACAACTATAGTATATCTACTCCATAGAGTTGGTACAATGATTTAGTGAGTTAATATTTATAATGTGCTCATAACATTGTCTGGTCTATGTTAGTATTACTAAAAATATCTGTTAAATAAAATTTAAAATAGTCCATGACACTAATTATTAACCTATAAACACATACCACAATTTAGTGTATTCCCAGCCAGCCCAGCTTTGCTTCCAACTCCTCCTTTACAGCCAGTCTTTGTAAATATTGGAACTACATACAGAGATCACATCTCACCAAGTTAATCATTCATTTTATGGGTAAAATTTCAGTTTGTTTAAATCTTCAGTATTTGGATTTCAAATTAAGTGTATGATCAAGCATTAGTGATGTGATGATGGTTAACCTTAAAATGGGAAATACTTTTACAAAAAAATTTTCATTCCTTTTGAGGCAGTGAAAAATTATTTATTATGTATTAAATTTTTGCTCTGCAAAGCAATAGCAGATTGATGAGCTGTTAGGGCCTGAATTATTTTCCAGGTTGAAAGATGTCTTCTGGTTTTATTAATCATCTAGCCTAGAACTAAACTAGACACGAGGGAGCCTTGTTTCTGCTAGTCCTGACACAGCCCAGCCCAGCCTACACCAGTTTCCACTCTATGAAAGAGGATTTCTTCCCTGCAGCATTGGGCAAGCCAAAGGTTCCCAATCCACGTTATGTGCATCCATCCTGCAGCATCCATGAAGTCACTAGTTTAAATTGATTTTATCTTTGCAAAACTTTTGTACTGGGATATGGGTGATTAACAAACAGCATTGTGATAGTTTCAGGTAAACAGCCAAGGGACTCAGCCATACATATACATGTATCCATTCCACACCCCCAAACTGCCCCCAGATCCAGGCTCCCACATATCATTGAGCAGAGTTCTATGTGCTATACTGTAAGTCCTTATTGGTTATCCATTTTAAATGTACATTGATTTTAAAGGTTTGAATCAAAAATTCTATTGAAGATTAAAATGTCATTTTAAATCAAATAAAACTCTATTTTTTCTGAAAAACTTATGTAAAGAATTTTCCTCTCAGGAGCACAGTCCCACACCACTGATCCCACTGGGCTCCTGTTCTCTCTTCTTCCTCACCTCCTCCTCCACCTGACTGTCTTAACGTGGTCGCTTATAAGGGAAAATTACCAGCAGCCTCATACCTTAAGTAAATGACTATCTCAATAAAAGTGTTAAACACTGGCTTGAAAAACTGAAGCATGCGTACTTTCTGATATGTGATTATTTTTACAGACAGATGATACTCATAGAGCAAGGAGAGATAAGAAAGCCTTCCTCAGTGATCAGTGCAAAGACATAGAGGAAAACAATAGGTTGGGAAAGACTAGAGATCTCATCAAGAAAATTAGAGATACCAAGGGAATATTTCATGCAGTGATGGGCACAATAAAGGACAGAAATGGTATGGACCTAACAGAAGCAGAAGATACTAGGAAAAGGTGGCAAGAATACACAGAAGAACTGTACAACAAAGATCTTCATGACCAAGATAATCACGATGGTGTGATCACTCACCTAGAGCCAGACATCCTGGAATGTGAAGTCAAGTGGGCCTTAGAAAGCATCACTATGAACAAAGCTAGTGGAGGTGATGGAATTCCAGTTGTGCTATTTCAAATCCTGAAAGATGATGCTGTGAAAGTGCTGGACTCAATATGCCAGCAAACTTGGAAAACTCAGCAGTGGCCACTGGACTAGAAAAGGTCAGTTTTAATTCCAATCCCTAAGAAAGGCAATGACAAACAATGTTCAAACTATTGCATGATTGCACTCATCTCACACGGTAGTAAAGTAATGCTCAAAATTCTCCAAGCCAGGCTTTAGCAATACATGAACCGTGAACTTCCAGATGTTCAAGCTGGATTTAGAAAAGGCAGAGGAACCATAGATCAAATTGCCAACATTTGCTGGATCATCGAAAAAGCAAGAGAGTTCCAGAAAAAACATCTATTTCTGTTTTATTGACTATACCAAAAACCTTTGACTGTGTGGATCACAATAAACTGTGGAAAATTCTAAAAGAGATGGGAATACCAGACCACCTGACCTGCCTCTTGAGAAACCTGTATGCAGGTCAGGAAGCAACAGTTAGAATTGGACATGGAACAGACTGGTTCCAAATAGGAAAAGGAGTTCGTCAAGGCTGTATATTGTCACCCTGCTTATTTAACTTATATGCAGAGTACATCATGAGAAATGCTGGGCTGGAGGAAGCACAAGCTGGAATCAAGATTGCAGGGAGAAATATCAATATGCAGGTGACACCACCCTTATGGCAGAAAGTGAAGAAGAACTAAAGAGCTTCTGATGAAAGTGAAAGAGGAGAGTGAAAAAGTTGGCTTAAAGCTCAACATTCAGTAAACGAAGATAATGGCAACTGGCCCCATCACTTCATAGCAAATAGATGGGGAAACAGTGGCTGACTTTATTTTTGGGGGCTCCAAAATCACTGTAGATGGTGACTGTAGCCATGAAATTAAAAGACGCTTACTCCTTGGAAAGTTATGACCAAGTTAGACAGCATATTCAAAAGCAGAAACATTCTTGGCCAACAAAGGTCCATCTAGTCAAGGCTATGGTTTTTCCAGTAGTCATGTATGGATGTGAGAGTTGGACTGTGAAGAAAGCTGAGCACCAAAGAACTGATGCTTTTGAACTGTGGTGTTGGAGAAGACTCTTGAGAGTCCCTTGGACTGCAAGGAGATCCAGCCAGTCCATCCTAAAGGAGATCAGTCCTGAGTGTTCAGTGATATTGAAGCTGAAACTCCAATACTTTGGCCACCTGATGTGAAGAGCTGACTCATCTGAAAAGACCCTGATGCTGGGAAAGATTGAAGGCAGAAGAACAAGGGGACGACAGAGGATGAGATGGTTGGATGGCATCACTGACTCAATGGACATGAGTTTGGGTAAACTCTGGGAGTTAGTGATGGACAGGGAGGCCTGGCATGCTGCAGACCATGGGGTCACAAAAAGTAGGACACAACTGAGCGACTGAAATGAACTGAACTGAATGATACTCATTCATTTTCACTTATCTAACATAGACTCTGGAGATATAGGGGTAAGATCAACATGATTTATGCCTTAACAGAGCTATATTCTGCTACAAAGCATAGACAAAATAAGGTATCAGATAATAAATAAGACCCTCACAAATTATGGTTAAAGTAAATGATGAAATCAAATGAAAGTCTAGAGACAACAGAAGAGAGGTTACCTATGAGGTCACCACATTATAATCTCCTGGGGAGCTTTTAATACTCACAAGTCACGCCCCAGATCAATGAAAGTATGTCTGGGAGGTAGGATCAGGCATCAGTTTTTAAAGCTCCCCAAGTGATTCTAAAGCACAGCCAGGAGTGAGAATCATTGCTTTACTCTTCCAGAAAAAAGCTACAGAGCTACAAACACCTAAGAACAACATGGTTCCCTTTTGCATACATTTAACCTATTATTAATACTAGTTGTGTGACCTTAAGCAAGTGATTTAACCTCTGTATACTTCAATTGCCTCATTTGTAAAATGGATGTGATAATGTCTTTCTGTGACTACTGTATTAAATAAGATTATGAATGCTCAATGCTGACCACAATAACCTACACCTAGAAATTGCTCCATAAATGTCAGCTGTCCATAGGATCACTGTGGCTGCTGCTATCTCTGTCATTTTTATTGTTATTTTTACTTGCTCTATTGCAGAGGCTTGGAATTTCCTTAGGGCCTCAAGCTGTCCACCACACAAACTTAGCACCAGCATTTCAGCAGGGTTTTCTTGGGCCTTTAACAACCTGCAAAGATTTACCTTTGGATTTCTCCTTGTTGATTGTACCTCCCTGGCACCCATGTTTCTGTTCTATGCTTTTCCCTCCAGCCTTGAAGAAAAGGAATTGCCAACTCTGCACAAAAGAGACAAACGGGTACATGACTTCCCTGAGGCCGTGAGACACTGTGAAGACAGGCCTTTTCCTGCCCATAACCCATCAAATCTTCTGACAGCTGAACTTTCCCAACTCAGCCTAGGATCTGCTTCCCTAATTAAAGCTCAACTGCCATTGAATCTATTTCTTTGCTAATAAGCTGAGCAATTTTCTACTCCTTTCTACTCCTGACCCCTGGATGCAGACTCAGGGGAAAAAAAAAAAACTTGTGCTTTTTTTCAAATTTTCAAGTTTTTATATATATATATATATATATATATATATATATATATATTGGAGAAGGCAATGGCACCCCACTCCAGTACTCTTGCCTGGAAAATCCCATGGACGGAGGAGCCTGGTAGGCTGCAGTCCATAGGGTTGCTAAGAGCGACTGAGTGACTTCACTTTCACTTTTCACTTTCATGCATTGGAGAAGGAAATGGCAACCCAATCCAGTGTTCTTGCCTGGAGAATCCCAGGGACAGGGGAGCCTAGTGGGCTGCCATCTATGGGGTCGCACAGAGTCAGACATGACTGAAGTGACTTAGCAGCAGCATATATAAATATATATATATATAATGATGATATGCAGCATTTCCACACAACTTCTAACTTACTCACCTATAAAATGAGGATAATGTCAAGAATTATCAGGCCTTTATTGAAAATATACTGCTATCCATGGTAGAGGTATAATGTTACCAAAAAAATCTGTCTCTGTGACAGAACTATGATCCGGTCCCAGCTGATAGAATACTTATTTTGGGTGATATCAGATAGAAGAAAATGATACTCCTATAAAAGATGTAGACACACATGTTAAAGCTTGCAGGGGTGTAGCTGCACACTGCTTTTTCCATGTGATAGAATCAGTCATTCATCTGAAGACTCTCAGCCATGTGTTCATAGTCCTTACTAGCATTACTTAGAATGAATTACAGCCAGTGGCCACCAATGTGATAGATTATTAATACTCATTTTCATTTCAAATCACTTCTCTTAGTTTCACATATAAGCACTGAGACCCACTGTGGTAAGCAGAGTGGAGGAAGCAAATAAACAATATGTCAAATTGATGTACTACAAGTAGTAAGCACACGGCCCCTACCACATTTGTGGCAGCCTAACCTTGGATGTGGAGAAGGCAATGGCACCCCACTCCAGCACTCTTGCCTGGAAAATCCCATGGATGGAGGAGCTGGTAGGCTATAGTCCATGGGGTCGCTGAGAGTTGGACACGACTGAGCGACTTCCCTTTCACTTTTCACTTTTGTGCATTGGAGAAGGAAATGGCAACCCGCTCCAGTGTTCTTGCCTGGAGAATCCCAAGGACGGGGGAGCCTGGTGGGCTTCCATCTCTGGGGTCGCACAGAGTCAGACACAACTGAAGCGACTTAGCAGCAGCAGCAGCAGCAGCAACCTTGGATGCCTACAGACATTTATGAAGTATCTATTACTAAGCCATGAAAAGGTAAGGTATACCATTGCTTTCAAATTTGGTTGCAAAGGATGAAAAGAAAATATCTGATAGAACTACCCTGGTGAATGTCAACTCATATATCTACAACATAACGAACACTCTCAAATAGTTGGTATAGTCACATGGACCACTGGGTTAAGAAGTTCCAGAGACATAGTAATTTTTCCATCTTTCTTCCTCTTGCTCCTTGTCTCTTTGTAACCCACGACAGTGCCTCTGCTGAGAATAACAGATTGACTGCTCTCTGTCCCAGCAATCAGATTCCAAAGGTATTATTCAATTACCTGATGGAGACTGGGTTGGAAACATTAGAGGAACTGCTAATCGAGACATTTAGTTCAGTTCTTAGATACAACAAGATTGGAAAAAGGAAAAGAAATAAATGAAACTCAAACACAGTGAGAACAGAAGACATTTTCCAAAGCTCAAAATAATGTCAACTGAGGTTTAGAATGAAAATCTGGTTCTTGCTTTAGCCATTTAAGTCATTTGCCCCAAATCAAAAACAAAGAATGGCATTTATTCTTTATCAATTTTTATTTCTCATCTTCAAAAGATTACAAAATAAAGATCTATCTTGAAAATCAACATAATAGATACAACAGATGCAGGGGGACAGCCAGGAAGTGGTTAGTGGGTGTACTAGTGAAAGGAAAATGCAACATTTTTGAGACATACATTTCAGACTATTCCTCACCACCATCAATTTCTGTTGTTAGGAGGATGCACTCTGGCAAAGAATAGTTGCCTCTGGGCACATATTACACAGTGAAATAGAAAGAGACAGTACCTGCCAAAAGAATTTATAATCCTCAGGGAGAAGATAAACATCCCACACTCATACCTTGTTAGTATGCATAAGCGCACAACCTAATTGTATAAAAAGGATTTAATATTCTGGGTGCTGATGCTCCATCGAGTTTAAGCATCAATGAGCAGATGTAAGGGAGCTCAGTTATTCAAGAAACTTTTTCCATAACTTTCTATTCAAATCCATTGTTTACAAATTATCAGCAGGAAATACACAACATGCCAGGGATTTGAGTAAGTATTCTAGCTCATCCTGACCTCAGGCATCAGAGTAAAACCAAGGACAAGCAATAATCCTTGAGAAATGTGCTGAAAGCTGGCTCATGTTGCTTGAGATGGAATTCCCTTTCTCCCAATGAAATGCCTCAAGGAAACTGTGTGAATCTCAGGCCCAAAGCCTTGGTGCTTCAGAGTCCACCAAGCCTGTGCTTCTCTCCTTGTGATTTCAGAGAGAAAGGGTGGTGTAGAATTGTGATACATTGTTTGTGAATCCAGGAGGATGCCATTAAAATATCTCAGAAAAATAAGCAAATTTGGAGAAAATAAGCGATTGTAGTAAATTACCCATGGCCCAGAGTGGATGTAGCTCACGAAGACACCAAAGAATACACCTCTCACATCGCACAGCTCTAGGAGTAACTCTTTACATGAAATTGGTGGTGCTGTTCACACAGAGCACAATGTAAACACTGCTCGGGGAACTGAAGCATGGAAACCCCAGGCCACTACCCAAGCTCCATATTATCTGCTGTATAGAGAGATTTTAGGTATGATTTTATGACAGTCCGACAACACTGATCTAGGTTACTTTGAGATAAACCATATTGCCTAAAAAACTACATTTCTTCTACTTGCGATTTTCCTGCTTTTTCAGGAAAAGTAAAGAGGGAAAACCTATAAACTTAAATGTGTCATACACCATGGTAAGGGCTGAGCACCTCAAACATGCATAATTGCAATTAATCATCACAACAACTCTATGCTTTGGTTGTGAGTATCCTAATTTGCAGAATCTCACTGAAATCTGAGATCCAGAGAAGTGAAGGGGCCTCCCGAAGCTAGGAAGCGAAAGCTGCCTAAGTATGAAGGCAGGATATGTTTTTATTTTAAATTTACTTATTTTTTTAAGTGAAGGAAAACTGCTTTATACAATTGTGTTGTTTTCTGCCAAACATCAATATGAAACAGCCTAAGTGAAGGCAGGAAATTTTTTAGTTTTAAATTTATTTTTTAATTGAAGAGTAATTGCTTTACAGAATTGTGTTAGTTTCTGACAAACATCAGAATGAATCAGCCATAGGTATACACATATCCCCTCCCTTTTGAACCTCCCTCCCACCTCTCCCCCCATCCCACCCCTCTAGGTTGTTGCAGAGCCCAGGTTTGACTTCCCTGAGCCATACAGCAAATTCCCCACTGGCTACCTATTTACATACAGTAATGTAAGTTTTCATGTTACTCTCTCCATTACGTCCCAAGCTCTCCTTCATCAAGGCAGGATTTTAACTCTAATATTTGTGCTCTTGCAGCTACATCTTGCTTTCCAAGATGATAGGACTCATGATGCCAGGGAAGTCTCTGAGAACACTGAGCTATGTCAATTGCTCAAAATTAAAATTCTGTCATTTGGGGCTACATTGTAGATCATTTTGTTTCAGACTGTACTGTAGCAGCAGCAGAAGCCAAATGTTTGACAACTTGAATTCTATCCATTATTTTTCAATAGAAATTAGGGAAACCATAGTTGTTTTATTTTTGAACGAGAACCTTCTTATTCAGGAGGATAAGTGGGCGAATTCCAGATGAATCCCAAGGAAGTTACAGGCTGCCCTGACACAGTTCCTTCCCTACAACCACACTAATGGGAGGCCAGTTCTTCTTTCCACCTGGCCTAACCTTCCCTTCTCTCCAAACCTTCCCTTCCATAGCCCTGCTTCACTGTACAGGGACACATAAAAGCCTAGAAAGCTCAAGGATCTGTGTCCTTTTCCATTTTAAGTGAGGGCTCCATAGCATCCTAGAGTTGCGTCTTCAGTGTTTTTCAGGCAGTATTTTTGTGGAATCACTCCATTTTCCTATTTTGTGTTTGAGATAATTCTGAATCTGTTCTGTCCAATTTTTCTGCTCCCCCTTCACCCTGCAATGATGACTGTATTCTCAAGTACCATCAGAAGTAGAACAATGTACAATTACCACTTGATCCACGTTCAAGAGGCGCCCTTCGAACAGAAACACTCTTCAGCTGTATCAAGTTGTAAGGCCTTTATCCTGCTTCATGCTGCCACCTTCCGTCCTCCTTTCTCAGTCCCATGTGCTGGGACCAAGTACTCTACTCCGTGACAAGCAGAGAAAAACAAGAAATGGGAAAGTGAAAATACACTGGGACAAAAGGGGAAGAAGAGAACGGAAGGGTGGTGTTATGCTTGTGAGAATGTTCCTTTGTGCAGGGCACCTAAAGTGGAGTGGGTGGTGTGTGACAGAGAGTGGCAGAGAGGGAGAGGGTGGGGAAGGAGCAAACAGGTTGGCAGCATGGAGTATCTGGGCTGCAGACACAATCAGTGTGAATAAATACACCCAGAATACACATACAAAGAAGTCAGGAACCACTAAAGGTGAGGGGAATTGTTGTTTAGCTGCTAAGTCGTGTCTGACTCTTTTGCAACCTCATGGATTGTAGCCCTCCAGGATCCTCTGTTCATGGGGTTTCCTAGGCAAGAATACTGGAGCGGGTTGCCATTTCCCTTATCCAGGGGATCTTCCTGACCCAGGATCAAACCCACGTCTCTTGGATTAGCAGGTAGATTCTTTACTGCTGAGCCACTAGGGAAGCCAGTGAGGGAAATTAGAATTTGTCAAACATCTACCTTATGACAGGTCTACATGCACTTATCAAATCAGTCTAAACAATTCAGTAAACATTTATAAAACAAGAAATATTTTTTCTCACACCCAAGAACCCCAAGCTCCTGAAAATCTAATGTGTCCACCCTGGGACTCACTTGCTAATTCCCTCGAGCAGGTTGAACAACTCATCCAAATGAAGTCTGAAATTACAAGTGGATCTTGGTGTAATAGACATTCCTTTCTGCTATTTTCATAAATTATCGGGTTGACTATACAGAGCCATTTTAAAAATAAGTTGGCATTCTTAACTACACAGCTGGCAGAGATGTTTACTCACCCTGGGTTACTTTGACTTGTGAAACTGATCTACATGTAGATGTAAAAATCTCTGTAGATACAGGAACATTCTTAAATGGCCACAAATGTGGGCTATGAAAGCACATCTAGTAGTAAGGACCATCCTCGGCTAAAAGGTTAATTCTTTCAGCAGCTGAAAAGTCAGGCCTCTTGGGCTTTGCTCAAAGCTGAGAACTTCCTACGTAAGACACAGTCTCATTGGACACGCAGAGTAAACAGCCTTGTTAAGACTGTTGTGTGAAGAACTGCTGTTCAGCGAGGTCAAAGAGGGTGAACAAGGTAAAGGGTGGAGGCAGTCAAGGGTAAGGCTGCTTTGGGATGTAATTTATGGGGCTTTAATAATTTGGGCATGTCCAGTGGTAAGAGAGCTATTTGCCTGACACAAGGCAGGTACTAGTGAAAGCACCCAATGAGGAGACCTCAGTGTAAGGATGCGAAAAATCCACCCCAGTGAATTACGGGGATGATGGCAAAAGGGCTCTGCAGGGTCAGCCAGCCTGCTGACCAAAGCTGTCACAAAGGCCAGGCTTGAGGCAGCTAAGAAAGAGCTTAATTATCTAGCTGTTTTCATTCAAGTTGGGGCTAAACAGCAGGAGAAGTGTGCTGGACCACCAATTAGGATAGTTAGGAGGTTATTCAGCCCAAGATCAGAAATAGAGGTGAAGCAGAGCCTGCGAGGGCAAACATCAAAGGTCCTCTTGGCCATCAGGGGGTTCCCCTTCCTACTGGGGACCAGGCCATTCCCATGACCTCACACACCAGTAGGTCTTAATTTCTGGCACTACTGAAATTCTGACCTTCTCATTCAGAGAGAATGTCATAACCTATGATGCCTACTGAACTTGAGTCAGTATCATTTTAAAATATTTTACTGCATATTGAGTTTTACCACCAAATCCAAATCTTATTACAATGCTCTATTTAATAGAACTACACTATAACAAAAGAAAGTTTTCCTAACAGCTGCCATCATCTGAGTTCACCACATGAACTTCAGAAGCAGGGCAACACAACAAGATATTTCAGGCAGGAAATATTCATCCTGGTTCCCACTTCAATTATGTTCCCAGAGAAACCCTCGTCCATACTCTGAAAATATCCCAAGTCCTTAATAACAGAATAACTAAGAATAGTATGAATACTATGTTGTGCTCAAAATTACAATGGAGAATTTGGTGGATGACAGAGTTTAACAGAATTTTTGGTGACTCAACTATTCAGAGGGTCTTACTTTTACTGTACTATTGAGTGCAGACACACGTTTGGTTGGCTGCTGCTGCTGCTAAGTCACTTCAGTCGTGTCCGACTCTGTACGACCCCATAGACGGCAGCCCACAAGGCTCCCCCATCCCTGGGATTCTCCAGGCAAGAACACTGGAGTAGGTTGCCATTTCCTTCTTTAATGCATGAAAGAGAAAAGTGAAAGTGAAGTCGCTCATTCGTGCCCGACTCTTCGAGACCCCATGGACTGCAGCCCACCAGGCTCCTCCATCCATGGGATTTTCCAGGCAAGAGTACTAGAGTGGGATGCCATCGCCTTCTGCGTCTGGTTGGCTAAATACCCTAAATCTGAAACAGATAAACTCTCCCTGAAATACACAAACTCTACCTGAAGTACATAAACTTCATACCTAAAATATATAAAAAATCCTAGCCAACAACAATCCTAAAACCTTATAATCTCACTTTCGATTTTTGGTTGAAAGATATATTCATACTCAAATACAAGAGTTCCTAAGATGTTTTGATCTCCTACTTCTCACCATAAATAAGTCGGCAGTAGAAAATAAATCATCTATCTGATATCATATATCTTTTTAGTAACTTTGAGAATGTATACTGTAAACATTTAGATTGAATTAGTAAAGACTGATCTGTACTATAGTAATTGAAAGAGAAAGTGTTCATCACTCAGGCCTGTCCGACTATTTGCAGCCCCATGGACTGTAGCCTACCAGGCTGCTCTGTCCATGGAATTCACCAGGAAATATAGCAATTAATAATTTTTAAATGTGATGTAATTTATTAAGATTATGCTTATCGTAATAAATAATATTAATATTTTAAGATTAATAATTGATAAATAACTATACATAATGCTTTCATTTTTTATACCCTAGCCAGTGAAGTGGGTCTTACTGTTATAATAATATAATATATTCTATTTTTAAATATACTATATTTTACAATATATTTTTTTCTTTACTATGAGTTACTTTTTTTCTTCCAGTTTAAAATATGTTGTGAATTCCATATTGGTTTGAGGAGAAAGAAAAATCCATGCTGTTTCAGTGAATAGGATGTGGATAAGAATAAACTCCCATCATTTTACCCCTTCATTAAAATTCATCATTTTGGTATTTGTTGGGGTTGGGGGCAGGGGGAAGAATGGCTCTGTCCTCTGCATCACAGCAGCTTTCCTTCCAAATGGAGATATGAAACGCAGCCTGACCCAGGACAATAGCTCAGTATAATACATGCCACTTGGTGGATTAAAATTTTATAGGATATCTTTCCATCTCTGCTTAGAATACAAATGAACATATTCTTGTTTCATTTAAAGTGATTTGTCACTTGAGGCTAAAGAGATGTGTAACACCTTAAATTCTACGGGTTTTGCTTTTCTGATTATATTACCCAGGAAATAAGAAACTAGAGTACTTGGCAAGAGAGTCATATTCCACATACCAACCACATACAAATAATCTCCCTTTACATAAAAGTACCAGTAGGTTGGGGTGATACAGCTTCACTATCACACGTACACACACACACACATAGCTATACAATGTCAATATAACATTTTTCAGTAAAGATTTCATTCCATATTAAGTGTATGTGTGCGGGGATATACTTAACACACACTATATGTAACATAACAGTGATTTCATGTTTCCAAATGTCGATTCATGTTTCCTGTCACCCATGTGACAACACCCAGATAGAATTCTGGTGAGGGGTCAGGGGGCCAGTGCATGCCCACAGGAGCACAACAGAAGTCTGGAGCCTGGTTCTTGCCTCATAAATCACCAAGAGAGGAAACATTTTGTATCGAGTAGTCAGTTAACTTTGTTTAAATACATCAATAGAGAAAATTCTCTTTCCCTCTTAAGGCAAAAGTTGAAGTTATCTACAAATATGGGGTTACCTTTTGAAAGATTTATGTAAGTTCAGTTGGATCTCTGATAGTGTTGATTAACAACACTCCTACTAATGAGAGCATGTCCTTCCCTGAGGCCTTTCTCTTTCTTACCTCGCCTTGTATTGCTGTAGCTACTAGGAGAGAATGCAATAACATCACAATTTCTGCAATGAAAAATAACTCTGTATATAAAGATTTAGAAATGACTAAAATCATTGTAATATCTGAGTAATTTTGTGCTCAAAGATTTTTGTTAAAAATAAATTATTTTTAACGAATAAAAGTATTACTCATGGGACCGGGGTGGGGAAAAAAAGAAAGCTTTTTAAAGGCATTAGTCAAAGAATTTGGGCAGAGAGCAAAAAGAAAAAATGTTTAAGACAAAATAAAAAGTGAATTCCTATAGTCATGTAGCAAGAATGAAACCTAAGCCCCAGGCTCTCAGAGATGGAAGGAAAAGGCTAAGAGTTTCAAGGTAAAATTGCAATTGAGAAGATATTTAGCTTGCCTTTATAACCATCTGAGGTGATGAATGCAACCTCAAATACCCAGCAAAAGACAGCTATCAGAAGTCAACAATTTTTCATACAACTAGTCTTACACACACATGCATATACTGTCCCAAGTACATTTATTAGCTGCTAGCTGGAGAAGGCAATGGCAACCCACTCCAGTACTCTCGCCTGGCAAATCCCATGGACAGAGGAGCCTGGTGGGCTGCAGTCCATAGGGTCGCTAAGAGTCAGACACAACTGAGCGACTTCACTTTCACTTTTCACTGGCAGGCACTGGAGAAGGAAATGGCAACCCACTCCAGTGTTCTTGCCTGGAGAATCCCAGGGACAGGGGAGCCTAGTGGGCTGCCGTCTCTGGGGTCGCACAGAGTCGGAGACGACTGAAGCGACTTAGCAGCAGCAGCAGCAGCTGAATCATGTGTCATTTGCCCTAATCTTTTCATCAAGTCCTTGGAAACAACAACAACAAAGACACACAAAACAACATTCTATCTCTGTGATTTCCAATACTACAAATAAGTTCCAATAAAACTCCATCTGAAGTAAACAACAGGACTTTATACCTAAACATTTTCCTTTTTTCAAAGATTTGATTCCTACAGCTAGAATTTTGGAGAGAATTATAGAAGCTTATTTGAAGCTTAATATGATATGGATTTTAATTTGGCAGGGAGAATAACTCCAGAGAATCAGCTGAAAACTATTAGAATTAATGTTTTAGAAACTCAGTAAAAAATGATTGCAAGGTATATTTTTAAAGGTCATCTTTCATAAACCAACATAAACCAGTTAGAAAATATACTGGAATAATAACTGACATTTACAATAAAATAAAAATATGATACCTAACAATAATCCAAATAACAAATGAATACAATTTAAATGAAGTAAAATAAGTTTGCTAAGAAATATTTTTAAAAGAGATTTAAAAAATGAATAGATAGCATTTCCTGGGAGGGAAAAAGACTTAGTCTTATAAAGATGACAGTTCTTTCAAAACCAATTTATATATTTTATGTGACTTAAGTCAAAGCCCCAGAGGGATTTAATTTTCTTAAACTTGGCCAAAAAAAATGTTTAATTTATCTAGAAGAATGAACAGGCAAAACTAAATAAAAATAGTAAAGGATAGAAATGAAAGAAACCAGTTCAATCAGACCCCCATATATATCATGAAGCTACAATTATTAAGTCTGCGACAGCACTGAGAAAAAAAAAATCAACAGAATAGAAAAAAAAAACAAACCTAATATATAGAGCAGTTGTCCAACAGAAATTTAATGAGTCATATACAAAGTTTATAAATTTTCTAATACCCACAATTTTAAAAGTAAAATGAAAAAGTCAAATTCTTTTAATAATATTTATGTATTATTTATTAATAATTGTGTGTGCTTAGTCACTCAGTCATGCCCTGCTCCTTGTAACCCCATGGACTGTAGCCTGCCAGGCTCCTCTGTCCATGGGGATTCTCCAGGCAAGAATACTGGAATGGGTTGCCATGCCATCCTCCAGGGAATCCTCCCAACCCAGGAATCGAACTGGGATATCCTGCATTGCAGGCAGATTCTTTACCAGCTGAACTACCAGAGAGGCCCTTATTTATCATTAATATACTAATATCTTATTATATTAATATATCATATCTTTTTTATACCCAAAATGTTATCATTTCTATGTCATAAATATCAAAACATTATTGAGATATTTTTCTTTTTTGCTGCTGTTTTTTTCAGTATTTGAAATCCAGTATATATTGTACACTTATAGAAGATTTCAGTTTGGCCCAACCATGTATTGAGGTGCTCAACAGTCACATATAGCCACAAGCTACTGTGCAGATATAGACCAATTAATATGTGGTCAAAGGCGTACAGTGACTTCAATAAATGGCATTAAAATAGATTCTCCTTTTATTAAAAATTGTTAGCTTATATGCATATGTCAAACAATGAACAGTACACACTTAGAGTGTATAAAACAGTTAAATATTTAAAAAATCCAAACTGGCAAATTTTCACACAACGTAAGTTACCATCAAATGTCTACAGAGGAAAATTCTCCAACCTTAAAAGCAACATAAAAAGTCTTAAAATATGTAGTCAATAGGTTTGATTATATAAAACTACAAAACTTTTCATATCTGAAATAAAAAGACAACTGGTAAAAAATATTTTACAACATATAGCAAATAGGTTTTAATAATTTTGAGGAACTCTTGTAAATCAAGGCACCAATCAGTAAGAACTTCAGCAGATAAATGGACAAAAGACAGGAACAGGCAATTTAGAAAAGAAAGTAATCAAGTAGTGAACGAACAAATGTAAGGAGGGGATCACTGCACTAGTAATCCCAGAAATACAAATTTAAATAATAAAATGGTTTAATGCCCCTTCCAACATCTAACATTCATTTCTGCTAACTTTCCTCATCTTTGATGCAACCTATGAGGATATAGCTCTGATTAGCAAATACTATGACACCATATCTTCTGCCTTTAAAAAGAATTCTGTTTAAATAGATTTTTAAATGACTAAAATCATTGTAATACCTGAACTATTTAGTGCTCAAAGAACTTTGAGAGAAAGAGAGGCAAAAAGAATATTATGGCATATCTGAGTGGACAAGAAATAAGCCATCTGAAAAACAGTGAAGGAATGAAAATGAACCCATACTTAAAGATGAGGTGTTGTTTCCCAAACTATCACAATTACAGATATCACAAGTAATCTCAAATGTTCAGCTGCTGCAGTGACATATAGCAAAAACAATAAAAAGACTAATGATCAAAGAGATAAATAATAATGAATAAAACAAATCCTAAAATAGTACCCACTACATGCCCAAGCACCAATCTAATCTAACCTTCACAATAAGCCTATACTGTAGATATCATTAATGTTCCCACTTTAAAAAATTGGGCATCTTAGGTACAGAAGAGTTAAGTAACATTTTTAGGAACACATTGCTAGTAAGAGTATGGATTATTTACTATCCTGCGCATTTAACCACACTCTAAAAAGCAGGCTAAATTTTTAGCTAGTCACTCAGTCACGTCCGACTCTTTGTGACCCCGTGGATTGTAGCCCACCAGGCTCCTTCATCCACAGGATTCTCCAGGCAAGAACACTGGAGTGGGTTGCCATTTCTTTCTCCAGGTTCCTGACCCAGGGATCAAACCCAGGTCTCCCTCATTGCAGGCAGACGCTTTAACTTCTTTTTTTTTTTTTTTTTTCAAATTTATTAGATGACAAAGCATTTTTTTTAATTTTATTTTAAAACTTTACATAATTGTATTATTTTTGCCAAATATCAAAATGAATCTGCCACAGGTATACATGTGTTCCCCATCCTGAACCCTCCTCCCTCCTCCCTCCCCATACCATCCCTCTGGGTCGTCTCAGTGCACTAGCCCCAAGCATCCAGTATCGTGCATCGAACCTGGACTGGCAACTCGTTTCTTACATGATATTTTACATGTTTAAATGTCATTCTGCCAAATCTTCCCACCCTCTCCCTCTCCCACAGAGTCCATAAGACTGTTCTATACATCAGTGTCTCTTTTGCTGTCTCATACACCGGGTTATTGTTACCATCTTTCTAAATTCCATATATATGCGTTAGTATACTGTATTGGTGTTTTTCCTTCCGGCTTACTTCACTCTGTATAATAGGCTCCAGTTTCATCCACCTCATTAGAACTGATTCAAATGTATTCTTTTTAATGGCTGAGTAATACTCCATTGTGTATATGTACCACAGATTTCTTATCCATTCATCTGCTGACCCCAATGTTCATCTCAGCACTTTAACTTCTGAGCTACCAGGGAAGCCCCAATTAAATATTTAATGAATGCTTATTGTGTTAGCTATTGGCTTTAATGAAGTCCAATTAATGACACAACTGAGTTTAATTTCCTATGCTTAAGCAACACATGATACTGTAGAATTTTTTACATATGCTGAGATACAAAATACATTAAAATGATTTTATAAGATTTAAAATAACTTTATTATATAAGTTTTTGTAAAGTTTTATGGTAGTCTTATCTTTCCTTTGAGCGTTTTGGTGGCTTGTATCAACGGCCTAGTTTTAACCAGAAATAAAAGCTCCTGGCATTTGTATCACTGGAATAATCTATGTATTTTCATTTCCCCTGTAGCTCTAGGAACAGGAAAGAAAAAGATCATCTCATTGAGGAAGTGAATAGGCCATGGAGAATATCCCACAAAACAAAAGGGGAGATGAAAAGCCTCTTCTATCCAACTTCTTTGGATCTGGCTTTTCTGACCACATAATACAGTGTCTCAAGCCACAGAAAAGAAAGTATGATAATTAGGTTGAATAGAAAACACAAAGCACAGCAGAGCTGTGGCCATATCCTTGTTTGTGACTAAGAGAGCATGCACACTTATACACCCACCCCAACCTGCTGCTGCAGATGGAAGTGATGCACACACTATTGAGGAAAGGGAAACACTAGAGTTAGGGCTCCCCAGCCATCCTGGGCTCCCATGTGAGATGGAAGAGCCTTGATGGTCTCCCAGTCCAGGGAGGTTGTAGAGTGGAAGTCAAGGATGATCTGTCTCAAGAGTTTTTTCAAGGGTTTGTTGTAACGGAGTGAAATGACCCCAGGCTCTGGGCTACACAGCAGGGCACCCAGGCTGGAGCTGAAAGGGGGCACACTAGACCTCAGGTGAGGGGTAACAGCCAGCAAGAACTAAGCTGAGGCTTCACCAGACTGACAGAATACATCATAAATTCATCAGCCATAGACATGAGAACTAAATGCCAACATAAAGCCAACAAGAATGACCTCAGAAATCAGAGGCCCAGTGGAAAGGCCTGCACTGGGTCTCAGGCCACCTCTTGCTGCCGCTTCAAGAGTAACCATTTCCCACACCCAACACCATTCACCCAGGCACTGTCTTGGAGACAAATCTTGAAGGAGAAGACAATCTGAAAAATATTAGCATTTATCTGAAGGAGACTGTCACTACTGTTCTAAGGTCTTGAAGAGGATTAAAATTTTTGTGTGGGACTATATTTGACTTGTTTAGTATTCAGCAGGAGCTCAAGGAGTAGAAGAAATTTACAGAAAAAAATAAATAAGCAACATTTTTGTGTGTATATGAATGTGGTATGTACCTGTTATTACATCATCCTAGTAAAAATTCCTATGGCAAAATGGGATTTGCTTTACAGAGATCTGCTTTATGAAAAAGTTTCTTCAAAAGATTTTCATTTTGTTGCAGAGACAGACAAGAAGAGATTAACTCTGCTTTGGAATTAAAGTTTGTTTGCAGAAAATCTGCCATAAATAAAAAGCATCACCTATCCCTTATTATGTGCTGAGCACTGTTATAAATACTTTCACTGTTTAAATACTAAAAGTATTTTCCAAATACTTCCCCATTTAATCCTCATAATCGTACCACGAGAAAGGTTTTATGATTTCAATTTTACAGACTGAAAAAGCAAGGGCTGGAAAGGTTAAATAACTCACTATTGTTGTTCTGCTGGTAGGTGATAAAATTCACAGTTTACACTTTTATTGTCTATCTTTGCTACCTTTGGGGCAAATGAGTCACTTCCAGGCTTTTCTATTAGTTCTCTGTTAGCTAAGGTTGCTCACTAAAGACAGAAGCCTTTGCCTTGCACTGGAGCCACGCTTCTGACTGACCTGTCCCCTGAGTTCCAGGACCTGCCTGCTGGGCATCTCCACTTGGACGCACCATCATCACCTCTAGCTCAGCGTGCTCCAAGGGGGACACAGGCTTTTCCTCCCAAAATCACTGCTATTTTTTCATTCTCCATTTCTAATTGTCACCAATATTTTCTCAAGTCACATCTGGAGTCTATCCTAGAACCATTTTTTGTTTCTCATCCTCCACGTCTAATCTGTCATTAGGTTGAAGGTTAGATCTCTCTATAATCTCTCAAATTCTCCCTCATCTCCTCAACTTATCCTAGAGGTTAAGAACAAAGTCTCCAGAACAATAGCTACTAAAAATATGACTTTCAACAGCTTATTAGCTCAGAATACTACAACAAAAATACCATAGATAGGATGGCTTAAAGAGCAAACATTTTTTTTTTTCCCTTTTTAAATTGTGAAAGTATGATAACACATTTACAGGAGACTTGGAAAATAAAGAACAAAGTTACACATAGTTCTACTATATATTACAATTATTTTTTAAATAGATAAATTGAGATTTTTAGTTGGAGTTTCAATACCAAACTCTCAAAAATCAATAAAATGAATAGACAGTAAAGTAGGAGGATATAGTAGACCTGAAAAGCAATATGAACCAATTCAACATAATTAAGATTTATACAACTTCACACAACAGCAGGATACAAGTTCTATTCAAGTTCTCACAAAACAGGAGACACTGGAACATACCCAGGGACATAAAACAAGGTGCAAAGTTTCATGGTCTAAAGGTATTGAAATCATACAGAAACTGTTGTCTTACCACTATGGAATTGTGTTAGAAATCAATGTCAAAAGATATTTGAAAATAACCCACGTATTTTCAAGTGCAGTGTGACATTTACCAAGAGAGAACTCTGACTTAGCCATTGAAAATCTCAATAAAAAAACTGAAAAAAAGTCTTAAAAAACTGAAAAAAACACAGAGGATAATTACAGAAAATAAAGCATTTAAATAAGAAATTAATATCAAAATTAGAAAGTAATATCAAAGGTACATTTAAAACACCATGTATTTGGAAATTAAATGTCCACTTTTAAAAGATGGGTGGTGTTCTAAGAAGCCACTGACAAGGAAAATCAGAAAATATTCGTAATAGAATAAAAATGAGAAGAGAATTTATCAGAATTTGTTGTATGCTGCTGAAGCTGCTCAATGCAACTAAATACAATGTGAAATGTTCAATAAGGTATGAACACACATAGTGGACACTAGTATAAAATTTTGTGAAATTTGAATGAAATCTGGATTTTAGTTAATAATACTGTGTCACATATTAATTTCCTTTTTTTTTCAACATAGTATTTTTTTATATTCTTAGAATTGGATTAGAAGTCTCAAGCCTCATTCAAACTTTTTTTAAAAAAAATCACTAAAATAATAAACTTTCTAGACTTTTAGCGGTAATATTAAATGCCAAAATAAATGGAAATACATCAAAGTTTTGAGTGAAAATAAATTAGAAATATAGTATTCTATTTATAGTTAGTCAAACGAGTGGAACCAAAATGTCCTAAAATTTTTAACTAAGCAAAAATTTATGTTTTCTAAAATTAAGTATTATAATACACATAAGCATGTGCATGCTAAATCACTTCAGTCCTGTCTGACTCTTTGAGATCCTATGGATCATAGCCCACCAGGTTCCTCTGTCCATGGGATTCTCCAGACAAGAATACTGAGTGTGTTGCTCTGCCGTCCTCTAACCCAGAGATCAAATCCATATCTCTCATGTCTACCTGCATTGGTAGGTAGGTTCTTTACCCCTAGCACCACCTGAGAAGCTTATATATATCTGAACTTTTCTTCTACACTTGATAAAGACTTGAGAAAGAACAACAAAAAAAGCAATGAAGAAATTAGAGAACATAAACTAAATGAAATGGGAGCACTAAATATGAAATAGAAAAAGTGAAACAAACCAGATAAAAGATCATCATATAGTCCAGTTGTTTTTAAACCTGTAATGGCCTTTTAAAATTCATATGCACATTAAAATTATCTTGGAGTTTTTTGAAAAACATAAATGCCCAGGTATTGTTGTTTCTTTTCTCCAAAGCTCCAGATATGATTCCAATAAGCAGCCACATTTAAACACAAACATTTATTTCTGATAGTTTTAGAGTCTGGAAGTCTGAGATCAGGGGGCTGGCATGGTTAGAATTTTGGTGGGAACCCATCTCCTGCTTTACATATTCTTGATGATTTTTATTTTTATTTTATTCTTGATGATTCCACACATGGTGAAAAGGGATTGCTCAGGTCTCCTCTTCTCTTATAGGGGAAGTAATATGATCATGGGGGATCCTCCCTTTAATCTTTCTACACCTAATTACCTCCCAAAGACCTCACCACCAAATACCATCATATTAATGATTAGGGCTTCAACATGTGAACTTTGAGTGGACATAGACATTCAGTTAATAGTAAGTGTCTTATTTAACCTTTTTTTTTTTTTTTGGCCTGAGTTTCTCCATGTATAAAATTGGGATAAATAATAGTACCTATTGCTCAGGATTCATATAAAGATTAAATCATATCTGTAAAACCCTTGGGAAAGTGCCTCTTACATAATAAACATGTTTCCATAGTGCTATGACTAAGGTTCACCTCCTCTTCACCTTTCACCTGAAAACATTACAATAAACATACAGCGCCTTCCAAAGTCCTCTTGCCAACCCTACACTTCTCCAACCCAACATGCATGTTGCTATAACTAAAACGGAGGTTGGATGGTATTGGTAGATAATTCCCCAACACCAGCAAAAGAAAGGAGTAGAGAAAGCCTCTGATATAAAACAAGCAAGGCCTTCAGCGACACAGGTTCAGCTACCCTAGGAGCCTCCACGCCTCTCGTGCTGTGCTCTAGCCCTACTAAATTACTCACAGTTCACGGAAAATGCTGTCATACTGAGTCTCTAATTTTTTTTTTTTTTCCCCATACTCCAGCCCCTGCTTGACATATTTTCTCCTCCTAACTCCATCCTTATCTCAGCACACTTGGAAAGTTCCTAATCTTCTCTAAAAACTGAGTTCATATGTCACTTTTCTATAGAGAATGTCCTATTTCTTCCCTCTCCCACTTCTTCTACCTAATTTGGAAATAGAAATAGCCACTTTGTCCCACTAACCACTTTTGTCCCACACCATACCACACTCACAGTGCTTCCTTTAGACTTTGTAAACTAGCGCTCCTGTTCTCTGTAACTATAAACTAGGCCCAGTTCTCTATAAAGTCCTACTCTGTCTTTACCTACCATGGGGCAAAGAAGCCAAGGGAGAAGTACAGGGACTTGAACACCCGAAGTCTGAGTATGTCTACCCTCTAAACCCAGTAGTTTTTTAAGGAATCTCCACACTGTTCTCCATAGTGGCTGTACTAGTTTGCATTTCCACCAACAGTGTAAGAGGGTTCCCTTTTCTCCACACCCTCTCCAGCATTTATTGCTTGTAGACTTTTGGATCGTAGCCATTCTGATTGGCGTGAAATGGTACCTCATAGTGGTTTTGATTTGCATTTCTCTGATAATGAGTGATGTTGAGCATCTTTTCATGTGTTTGTTAGCCATCTGTATGTCTTCTTTGGAGAAATGTCTATTTAGTTCTTTGGCCCATTTTTTGATTGGGTCATTTATTTTTCTGGAGTTGAGCTGTAGGAATTGCTTGTATATTTTTGAGATTAGTTGTTTGTCAGTTGCTTCATTTGCTATTATTTTCTCCCATTCTGAAGGCTGCCTTTTCACCTTGCTAATAGTTTCCTTTCCCAATGCTGGGCACACACACTGAGGAAACCAGAATTGAAAGAGACACGTGTACCCCAATGTTCATCACAGCACTGTTTATAATAGCCAGGACATGGAAGCAACCTAGATGTCCATCAGCAGATGAATGGATAAGAAAGCTGTGGTACATATACACAATGGAGTATTACTCAGCCATTAAAAAGAATACATTTGAATCCATTCTAATGAGGTGGATGAAACTGGAGCCTATTATACAGAGTGAAGTAAGCCAGAAAGAAAAACACCAATATAGTATACTAACACATATATATGGAATTTAGAAAGATGGTAACAATAACCCTGTGTACGAGACAGCAAAAGAGACACTGATGTATAGATCAGTCTTATGGACTCTGTGGGAGAGGGAGAGGGTGGGGAGATTTGGGAGAATGGCATTGAAACATGTATAATATCATGTATGAAACGAAAAAAAATAAATAAATAAATCCAGTAGCTAGGATCCTACTATTTCCTGCCTAATGTCTCTGAGCCCTCTTCCAGTGTTAACAAAGGCCTTTTCCCTGGCCTACCTCCCAAGTATAGACCATAACACCAGTATATTCACCCCTTGGCTACAAGTATCACCAAGGGGCAAATATTTGGAGTAAGGGCTCCAAGTATCTGGAGGCAGGTATGAAGAAGGCTTGAACATGGAGTCTGAAGTATTCACACATGCATGCAAGGTTCTTTCTGGTGCAGAATAAAAAGTCAGAGATCGGAAGAGGATGGAATTGGGGGAACCACCAGTACTCATCTGCAAATGCTAAGAGCAGGTTTGTATAACTTCTGTCAGAGAATCTACAAAGCTTTAGTGTTAACCATGTAATCTAATGAATATTTCTACAATCTGCAAGAGCTAATATAGTCCTCTCATTTACTCTTCACGGAAACTTTTTTAAAAACCCAAAGTACACTGAACTCTCGTTATTCACAGTAGTTATGTTCCATAATGTTGCCTGGAACTCTGAGTTAGTGAATATTAAACCATTGCTCCTAGGTGAAACACAGGGTTAGGTTCCTGTAAGCCTCTAGTCACAACACTTTCACAAACAAATCAGTACAAAACCTTGTTTTATGTCTGTTTCTATTTAAACAATCCCTTTTTAAATATATATTGGTGGCTCAGTGGCATTGAACTCACAGTTGACAGCACTAGTAATTCATTGAATGATGAATGACAGTTGACAGCATTAGTAATTCATGTCTGAATGAAGCTTATCTAACATTTTTTTCTGTAAGCACATTACAGCCTTTTTGTACTTAGGACCAATAGACAGCACTTCAGCATTATACTTGGGAGCCATTTAAACAGTGAAGTCACCAACAAAAAGCACACACACACACACAAAATACATACGTGTGTGTGTGTGTGTGTGTGTGTATGTATATGTATGTATGTATATGTATATGTGTATATATATATATATATATATATATATATAAAGTGAAAGTCACTGTTGTGTCTGACTCTTTGAGACCACATGGACTATACAGTCCATGGAATTCTCCAGGCCAGAATACTGGAGTGGGTGGCCTTTCCCTTCTCCAGGGGATCTTCCCAACCCAGGAATTGAACCTAGGTCTTCCACATTGCAAGCGGATTCTTTATCAACTGAGCCACAAAGGAAGCCCAAGAATACTGGAGTGGGTAGCCTATCCCTTCTCCAGCAGATCTTCCTGATCCAAGAATCAACCCAGGGTCTCCTGCATTGCAGGCAGATTCTTTACCAACTGAGCTATAAGGGAAGCCCATATATAAAAAATATGGCACTAAATAGACCATTGGAGAAGGAAATGGCAACCCACTCCAGTATTCTTGCCTGGAGAATCCTGTGGATGGAGGAGCCTGGTGGGCTGCTGCCCATAGGGTCACACAGAGTCGGACACAACTGAAGCGACTTAGCAGCAGCAGCAGCAAATAGACCACAAAAAAGACACATTTACAGTATGAGAGCAGAAACAATGAGGCAGGGTGACATCTTGGTCTGTCCAGCAGGGAACATGTAGATTGGGCAATTCACACTTTTGTCACTCTGTGGATTTTTGCAAATGACTTACAAAAGTGCTGAAAGCATTAATTTGCAAGATATAAATAAATGTTAGCAAGTAGGCAAATTCACAAGTACAGAATCTGCAAATAAAGAGGACTGAATGCAATTGGGAGCCCTGGATCTCCTTCCTGGGTATTCATCCTACCATGTCCAAGAGCCTAAGGATAGAGAGAGTCCAGAAAGGGAAGTCAATCCTGCTTCCACACCCAAAAGGAACACAGCCTGGGCTCACTGGCTTATACAGTCTACATGTATTTACTGAGTGCCTGTTAGGATCCAGACTGTGCTAAGTACCAGGGACTGAGAGTCACAAGTTTGTTCTGATGAAAGCTTAGATGAATGGAGGAGACAGACTTTAGCAGTAACATTAATAAATATGTAACAACAAACTGAAAGAAATGCTCTGGAGAAAAGAAACATGGTTTAGAGGAGCTTTTACAAAGTACCCTCCCAAACTGGGGATGTCACCGTCAGAGTGGGTGACCTGCACAACAGCCTCTTCTCTCTCTTCCTGGCTGGCAGAGTTGTCATTCTGTGTGTACCCTTCCACATGGATCAGGAGGATCCTAGAATGAGCCCAAGTGTAAGTCCTTAGTGGTATGAGGATATGTATATGTATGTATATGCATACATAATACAGATATATGCATGTAGGGCATAATACACGAAGATAAGACTACTGGGGTTACATCTGTGAAATAGGTACTTGCTTCTATATGAGACATGTAGCAAGAACCAGACCCTCTTCTTTCAGTGTATGCATCCTGTGGCAGACAACTTGGAACCATGAATAAAGCTAAAATTACACAATGAAGATCATAAAAGTTAGACAATACCATCACTGAGGAGAATTAAGCAATCTTCAAGTCTCCCCTCCTACCACCAGGATACCCTGATACATCCCCTATGTAAGATATTAATAATAATTTGATCTCATTATTTAAGCCAAAGATGGCTGTCCCACCTAATCCCAAATGACCCCATTCACACTGAGTCTACTATGAGAATTTACGGTCCTAGAGATGTACAGCTTAATCCCTTATTTAAACTGCACAATAAACAGGCCACAGTGGGATTCAAAGAAGACATCTCTGAGGAAGCAATGGCTAAATTAACATCTAGGGGTGATAAAATATCAAGATGTGGTAGGCAATATCCAGTCTTACTGAAACTCAAATGAGCTCAGAAACATAACTGGTAAAATCAAGCATTCCTTTCATGATTACAATGTAGGCCCCTGAATTGCGATGTTTCCTTCCCTCCCTTGCATCTAACCTAAAAGAAGCATTGAGCCCTATTCAGTCATCTGACTCTTTGAGTTTCTCTCCTGCACAAAAGAATGACTAGATCATTCATACTGTCATGTAATGTTGATCTACATTTGCCAGATCATCAAATAAAAAAAAAAGATCCATATAATAAAGTGAATATAACCAAAGCTGAGTTCACACCCACATTTTGCCCACTCCCAAATCTGTGCTCTAGAATCCAGTAGGGAAGAGCCTTCTATGTAGAGAGTAATATACAAACAAAGAATTTGTGGCAGAAGGAAACCTAGTGGGTTTAAGAATCTGAAATAGGGAGAGGGTTGAGATGTGGAATGACATGCAGCTTGAAGGAACAGTCTAAACAATTCAGGGTCCTGTAAGCCAAGTTAAGTTTTTGAGTCATTATTCTAAACCAATGGAAAGCCATCGAAAGGTTTTAAACAGGGGCAATATCATCAGGTTTGCATTTTTTTTTTTAATATTCTGGCCACAGTTTTGAGAAAGGAATGGAAGAAGGGAATAGTAGATATTGGTCACCAAGTTAGGAAGCTTTTACATTCATCCAGAAGGATGTTGGTAATTTGGACTAAGGAATAATAGGAGAAAGAGAAGTTTACATAGTAAAATTTTAAAAGACTTCTTGATAAACTGGATATGCAACAGGGAAGGTGTGAAAAGTATCAACTCCCTGGCTTCTGATTCACTTAACTGATGGATGATGGTGCCATGAAGAGACAAGAGAAAGGCTTGAAATACACACCATGAGTTCAGTCTTGAACATGTTGATTAAGATGCTTTAGAAATGTCAAGTAGGTAAATGGAAATAATAGTAGAGCTCAGAGGAGAGTTCTGGGCTGGAGATAAAAGTTGGAAAATCATCTATATGGGGATGACACTTGAGGCAACGGATATGTATCAGTCACAATTTTTTGGTTGCAAGAACTAGAAATCCTCTTGGGCTATATTAAATAAAAAGTGGTGATAAAAGAACTTAGTACAAGGAAATATGGTATAGGTCTCAAGAAAAGATTTAAGCCTAAGAAGGAAAGTACCAGATTGGCTCTGGGGACTGAGGCAATAGAAATCAATGAATGGTAACTTCAAAGCATTACACCACAGGAATAATTCAACCCCAATTTTTTCCATCCGCTGGCATTTGAGGCAAATATTCCCAGAAATGAATTTCTAATTTTGCTCTTCAGGTAAGAGCAGAGATCTTTGACTGGTGGTCCCATTAAGACTATGCACAATGACTATAAGGGAGGTGGTTCCTCTCCATCAGAAAAAAAAAAAAAAAAACTATGGGTGAGATGGCATTAAAAGAAGGAGTAAGAGAAAATGGATCAGTAAAACTGTCAACAAAGTTACTAAAGATGGGGATCAGAATGGTCAGGGAAAAGAGAGAAGAGATTAAATCCAAAGCTTGAGGAATTAGGTCCAAAGCTTGGCCAACATTCAATGGCCAGAGAAAGGAAGATACAAAAGACTGTGGTCAGCAAAATAGAGGCAAACTAGCAGTGTTGCTTTATCAGAGCCAAGAGAGAGAATGTTTAAAGAGGAGGGCATGCTATGAATAAGTTGGATAAAATGAGGACTGAAAACTATCACTGGCTTTAGTGACAGAGAAGTCACAGGTGACTTTAATGACAGCTGCTCATGTGGCTTGATGGGTGGAAGCCAAAATGAGTGGAAGGTAAGGAAATGAGGACAGTTGTACATAAACAACTTTGAAAAGCTAGGTCCCATCAACAAAAGGAATGGATAAAAAAGATGTGGTACACATATACATGGAATATTACTCAGCCATTAGAAGGAACAAAACTGTGCCATTTGCAGAGATGTGGATGGACCTAGAGATTGCCATACAGAGTGAAATAAGTAAAAAAGAGAAAAACAAATACAGTATAATATCACTTATATGTGGAATCTAGAAAAAGATACAGATGAACTTATTTGCAAAGCAGAAATAGAGACACAGATCATAGAAAACCAACATATGGATACTATAGAGGGGAGGGGAAGAGGGGTGGAATGAATTGGGGAATTTGGATTGACATATATACACTACTGATGAAAGTGAAGTGTGAAAGAGTTAGTCACTCGGTCGTGACTAACTCTCTGCATCTCTCTGCAACCCCACGGACTGGAACCTACCAGGCTCCTCTGTCCATGGAATTCTCCAGGCAAGAACACTGGAGTGGGTTGCCATTCCCTTCTCCAGGGGATCTTCCCAAAGGAGAGATCAAATCCAGGTCTCCCACATGTGCAGGAAGATTCTTTACCATTTGAACCACCAGGGAAGCCCATACACTATTGATACTATGTATAAAATAGATGGAGTTTCCCGGTGGCTCAGCAGTAAAGAATCTAACTGTAATACAGGAGCCACAGGAGATGCAGGTTCGATTCAATCCCTGGATCAGGAAGATCCCCTGGAGGACAACATGACAATGCACTCCAGTATTCTCTTCTGAACAATCCCATGGAGAGAGAAGGCTGGCAGTCTACAGTCCATAGGATCTCAAAGAGTTGGGCATTACTGAAGTGACTTAGCATACATACATACACATGCACACACACATATAAACATATAAAATAGATAACTACTGAGAGCCTACTATACAGAAAAAGAAACTCTACTCAGTACTCTGCGGTGACCTAAATGGGAAGAAAATCCAAAAGAGAAGGGATATATGTATATGTATAGCTAATTCACTTTGCTGTACAGTCTAACACAACATAGAAAAGCAACTATACACCAATAAAAATTAATAAATAAATAAAACAAGTTAGATCTTGAAGTGAAAAAGCTGGCTTAAAACTCAACATTCAAAAAACTAAAATCATGGCATCCGGTTCCATAACTTCATGGCAAATAGATGGGGAAACAGTGAGAGGCTTTATTTTCGTGGGCTCTAAAATCACTGCAGATGGTGACTGCAGCCATGAAATTAAAAGAGGCTTACTCCTTGGAAGAAAAGCTATGATCAATCTAGACAGCATATTAAAAAGCAGAGACATTACTTTGCTGACAAAGGTCTGTCTAGTCAAAGCTATGGTTTTTCCAGTGGTCATGTATGGATGTGAGAGTTGGACCATAAAGAAAGCTGAGCGCCACAGAATTGATGCTTTTGAATTGTGGTTCTGGAGGAGACTCTTGAGAGTCCCTTGGACTGCAAAGAGATCAAACCAGTTCATCCTGAAGGAAATCAGTCCTGAATATTCATTGGAAGGAATGATGCTGAAGCTGAAGCTCCAATACTTTGGCCACCCTATGCAAAGAACTGACTCATTGGAAAGACCCTGACGTTGGGAAAGATTGAAGGCAGGAGGAGAAGGGGACAACAGAGGATAAGATGGTTGGATGGCATCACTGACTCGATGGACATGAGTTTGAGCAAGCTCTAGGAGTTGGTGATGGACAGGGAAGCCTGGTATGCTGTGGTCCATGGGTCACAAAGAGTCGGACACAACTGAGAGAGTGAAATGAACTGAGGTCTTGAAGAGAATGAGAAACTAATTGCAAAAGATTTGAGTTGAAGGAGGTTTTATTTTCAAAAAATTTGTTAAGGTTTAAATCTGGATGAGAAGGCTAGAGTTGAGGAATCATAACTAAACATACAAGCTAGAGATGGGTTAAGTATGGAATGTTCTGAGGACAGGAAGCCTTGGCCTGTACCTGGAGAAAGAACACTTCCCTAATATAAAAGGGGAAGAGAAGGGGAGGAGCTGAGGAGGCGGGATTTGGAAGTACCACAGGGAGGAGCTGAGGAGGTACTTACTTCCCATCTCCAGAGTCTATCACAATGTCCACCACATAGCAGGTCCAAATAAACTCTTGTTCCATTCAATTGATAGTGCATGGACAGGTATACAAGTCCGTATTCAAGAACTATCCTGCCTCCCAACTATAGGGGATCCTTTTGTTAGAAATATTCTAGAGTTGTTTATTGGGATGGTCTACAATATAATACAATTTCTGAGCACGACATTTAAAGGACTCATTAAAATCTAGCCTTTCTGCTCAGCCTTCTAATGCTATCACATGCTATATTTCAGTATCAGATCTTGGCATTGTCTGAGTACATTTTAGCTTTTTTTGTGCTGCTAAAAGGTAAAGAAATGTCCTACTTTTTCAGTGGTAATAAACTGCCCCCCACAATGTCTCTAGAAAATTATACATGTCTATTTCAAGTGTGTAGGAAAGTTCAGCCACCCTTTATGGGACCAGCCACAGCTATGTGGTCTTCCCTGTTTCAGCACCAGTTGCTCTGCTATCACTTTGCACAGGCCAGTTACTGCCTGAAGGAGAGCAACCCCTCCAATGACAGCTTGGAGTGTCATCATGCTTGTCCCTAAAAGGCTCAATGTCTTCATGAAAGCTGTTACTCGCTGTTAGCCCAGGTTTCAGACTCTGTTAATAATTCTAAACAATCGCTAAGTCACTTCAGTCGTGTCCGACTCTGTACAACCCCATAAATGGCAGTCCACCAGGCTCCCCCGTCCCTGGGATTCTCCAGGCAAGAACACTGGAGTGGGTTGCCATTTCCTTCTCCAATGTATGAAAGTGAAAAGTGAAAGTGAAGTTGCTCAGTTGTGTCTGACCCTCAGCGACCCCATGGACTGCAGCCTACCAGGCTCCTCTGTTCATAGGATTTTCCAGGCAAAAGTACTGGAGTGGGGTGCCATTGCAATGGAAACCCAAAATAGGGAATGCTGTCCTTAGAGATAATTCAGTATTCACAGTTGCTAATTATTTACACTTAGTCCTCCTTCATTCTCCAGCTCAGACACAATGATCTTTGTAAAATGTCTTAAGAACCTTCCAGTAAATAAAAATGATAAATCTTGACCTTCATGGTATCTTTCCAATCCTAACAAATATAAGATTAATTTCCTCTCAAGACTTCACATTTTTAAGGTCTAAAGTGGTTTAAGTAACAAACCGATGTAAATAGTAGGTAATGGGCCCTGATATATGTTCTGAAGTGAAAGAATAGCCAAAATGAAGAAAAAAGTAGGAAAATATAATAACGTTGCAAATATATTAATAGTTGTCATCAGAGATGTTAGGAAGCCTCAAAAACTGACCTTTGAGAGCAACTTATAACTAAGCAGTCTGTTAACACAAGCAGATACCATTTCTTGCCTTCCCCAAACTGTTCTTTCAGAAAGTCAGTGGTTTTAACATCACTATTCCAAGTGTCAAAATGAACCACTAGGAAGCCAGCTGCTTCCAGGGCACTATAATATCAAGACTTGGGTTTGCTAAAGGTGTACAGATTGTTAGCAGCCAAAGGGTGATTGTATTCTGGCCAAACATTCAGTCTGGCATAAGAAATGTATTTTCATCTCTCCCCAGTACAAGGGGAACTTTTACCTAGAAATTGGACAAAACAGAAAAATCAAATCTATTTTTGGTCCTGGATGCTCTTCCCACAGCTTCCGTCTCTTTCCCCCAGCCGTCTTCCTGGCCAGCCTTCTCCTTAGATATTCTGGGATGGATATTCTGGGACCAGTTCCATAGCTACCATTTTCATTCTACCTTTTTGCATCTGCTGAAAATAAAATTGCCCAAGATGTGGAACAATTCCTCTGAAATTCCCACAGCATCTTTCTTTGCTGCTCTGCCTGCTTCCATTTTCCTGAACCTCTCACACTCAAAATCTGTACCTAACACCTCAGATACAGGGACATAGTTTAATCTTTGCCCTTCAACTTCCTCCATCATCATGTTTTTTATACACTGACTACTTAAAATACTCACTAATGGGAAGCTCTTAAAGAATTCCATAAAACTAGTAAAATTATCTACTGTTTACAGTAAGTGTTCACACCCGAAGACTGGTGGGATATAGATGGGAAAATATTCATCCTTTTAGTCCCCTATCTGGTTAAGAGTGAAATCACAGTCTTACTAAACATTCCCTTTGTGTGCTGATCTGTGTTCTTTGTTCTGAATCATCATAATGACATCCAGAACACTGTCATATTTCTTTCATAATTTTTATTTAAAGAGCTAAAAAATAGTCCTTTTCATTTGGCAATGGATAGAAATGACTAACATTATAAATTCTGTGTATTTTTGTTTCCATAGAGCAGACATTCTCTTGCTAGTTTTTTTTTTTTTTAATATAGTACATAAGGACTAATGAGCTTAATGTTTAAACCACTGATATCATCTACACTGGCTTTTTTTTTTTAATCACTTTCTATACATCCTTGGGCCAGGAAGAGCATGATTTTCTATCTTCCAGGTTTTAAAGTTGTTTCCCCAAAGCACTAAAGAGTCAATAATTTAGAAGGGAAAAGCTTGCCATAGCATCTTATTGATGAAGAGTATCTCAGCTGTTTCCAGAATGTTCTTTACAATGCAATACATCAGGGTTCATATTCTACTTTTCAATAAGTATATAAAAGGAGCCTAGTCTTATTAATCCTAAAAAACAGCATTCTATATTTCCTTCTTTCTGCTTCCAGCCTTCAGTGTGTAATGACATTATATACAAACCTGCACTTTCTTCAAGAGGCCAATTTCCTCCCTATTAATTAACCTCAGTGCTAATTAGGTTATGTAAGATCTGTTTGTAGAGTTTACAGAAAATAACAACATATCCATTATGTCAGCAATCAAAGGCAAACAATATTGGGAAGATGCCAAGGATCAAAGCTCATCAGTAGATTCAAAGACAAGGAGGAAATTGTACTCTAACTTCAAAAAACTTTGCATGATAGTATTAGTGGTCACTCACTTACTTTTAAGAGCCATTTCAGAAGGATAATAGGAAGAATAAGCTGAAGGAGTATGTTCTGGCTATAAGTCAGTGCCACTCCACCCTGATCCTTCAATCCATTCAGCCTCTACCTTTCCCAAATCATCCAACCCCCACGGCAGGTGGAACTGTCTGACTTACCAGAAATACTTCATTTGCCCAGACTAGGAGAGACAACGGAGAAGGCAATGGCAACCTACTCCAGCACTCTTGCCTGGAAAATCCCATGGATGGAAGAGCCTGGTAGGCTGCAGTCCATGGGGTCACTAGGAGTCAGACACGACTGAGCAACTTCACTTTCACTTTTCACTTTCATACATTGGAGAAGGAAATGGCAACCCACTCCAGTGTTCTTGCCTGGAGATTCCCAGGGACGGGGGAGCCTGGTGGGCTGCCGTCTATGGGGTCACACAGAGTCGGACACGACTGAAGCAACTTGGCGGCAGCAGCAGCAGGTGCCAAAAAAAAAAAAAAAAAACACAGCTCATGTTTACTGAAGATCCAATAGATCATGGTACACAGTTTTAAAGAAAAGGTTTTAAAGAAATTCCTTCCCTTGCTAAGACATAAACCATGATGTCCAAGCAGTTTTACATGATCAATAAAGCGGTATTACCTAATAGTCCTGGGGTCAGCTTACCTTCTCATTTCCAGTACAGGGTGGGATAATGTAGGGAACTATAGAAACTACCTTTTAAATCCCATCCTCTTTGAACTCTTTGCCAGAAAAATGTTCCCTGAGCCACTAAGCCACCCCCAAATACCAATGCTATCAATTCCAAGTGCTTACTTATCACTCTACTAAGATCCATGAGGCAAACAGAAATACTGGGTTGGCCAAAAAGTTCATTAAGTTTTTCCATAAGATGTTACAGAAAAACCCAAATGAACTTGGGTTTTCTACCCAATAGTATTGAAGGCAGGTGGGGAAGGCGACGACAGAGAATGAGATGATTGGATGGCATCACCAACTCAACGGACGTGAGTTTGAGCAAGTTCTGGGACTTGGTGATGGACAGGGAAGCCTGATGTGCTCAGTCCATGGGGCCACAAAGAGAGGAGGGATTCAATTATAATGATCTCCCCCTCTTGAATATCACCTGCCATTCTCTACTTGCTGATAAACAGTGACTCCCACTCAGAGCAGAATCATATCCCTTTAAAACCTCACGTGACTGAGCGGCTGAACTGAACTGAACTGAATAGTATAAAATGGCATTATAGGAGTGTATGTGTGTGTGTGTGTGTTTGCATGTGTGCATGCCCTCACACATGGCTGTACAACCCCACACCCTTGGTTTGGGTCTGCTCCCCAGTTTCTGATATCCCTAGGGCATTCCTTCTAGATTGCCTCCTCTAACATCACCCAGCCACAACCACTGGTTATTCAGAGTAGTTCAGCACATACAAGTCAGAGGGGCAGCCAGAGAGTGAAGGAATTTCACACAAATCATATTCCACTGAAGTACCACAGTGCTTACACTTTCACATTGTATGGTCAGCACAGCTCAGATTTAATTAAAGCACTCAATCGCACCATTACCATTTTTAGTGACAGCTCAGGTATAAATATATTAAGCACAATTCTTTCCAGGCACTGCTTGTCAGCACTCTCCTTAAATGCCCTTTTGTCTTCTCTAGCCTAATTCTAAAAGCCTGAACTTTTAGCTTATAAATGATTAGTATCTACACACTTCCATCTCCAATTCCCAAGTTAAATTACCAACTTTAGCCTTTTTCTGGATTCCTCAAGAGTAATAAGTCTCTTCCATTGGCCCATAATTCCTCCCTTTTAACTTTAATCAAAACTGCATTGACATCCCAACCTCATTCCTCACAGCTGACTTCTCTATATCTCCTCTTTCACTGGCCTGGACATAAGTTTTCTCTCTCTCCATAGATGCTGGATGCTGCATCCTATTTTCTCCACCCCAGGCTTTTACTGCACAGTTCCCTAGCTTCTTCCTCCAAACTCTGTGTTTCTTTAGCTTTTCCATTTGCTCTTGGAATCCTTTTCTCCCATTCATTCATTCAACTATTTATTGAGCACCAACTATGTGCCAGGACCTGTTCTGGGGCCTTAGGTACATCAGTGAACAAAATAGATTAAGATGCCTGACTTTGCAGGGCTTACATTCCAGACAGGAGAAACAAAGAAAAATTTAAAAATGAGCATCCAACTTAAATGTCAGTAGGTTGTGGTTAATACCTTAGAATAAGAAAAAGTAGATTACGGCAAGGAGAACAGGAGTATGATGAGCGTAACTTCTAGGAGGAAGACTTGAACTTGACAAGGAATTAGCTAAGCAGATTTCTTGGGGAAGAGCATCCAAGTGGGAAAAACAGCTCAGTTCAACCAAAGGCTCTCAGGCAGAAGGGTAGGCCTTGCCTGGAACATTCAGCAGACAAGATGGTAGCCAGTGTGGCCAGACAGTATGGGTGAGGGGGAGAAGAGGGATTCAATGACGATGATCTCCCCTTCTTGAATATCACCTGTCATTCTCTACTTGCTGATGAACAGTGTCTCCCACTCAAAGAAGAATCGTATCCCTTTAAAACCTCACAATATGCATCTGCTATAAGTAATTCCTCAGGCTTCCCTGGTGGCTCAGCTATAAAAATCCACCTGCCAATGCAGAAGACACAGATTGATCTCCGAGTTGGGAAGATCCCCCGGAGAAGGAAATGACAACCCACTCCAGTTTTCTTGCCTAGAAGATCCCCTGAAAGCAGGTGCCTGCAGGCCACAGTCTATAGGGTTGCAAAGAGCTGGACATGACTGAGTGACTGAGTGAACTACCAACAGCATAGGTAGTTCCCATATGTTTAAAAAGTAGTTGCTCCAAGTTAATAAAAAAAAAAAATCTTGACAAAGATTACTTTGCATCACCTCCTCTAGATGTGGGCTGTTTTCTTACTTACAATACTCACATTTCTGGGGAGTATGAAATACACTTCCTCTCAATCAGCAGAGTATTTCTCCCATAGGATGCAGCAGGAGAAGGCAGAGCCTGAGTGGAGGACCAGACTAGGGGCAATGGAAAAAGAAAACGGGTGAGCCAGCAGGCAAGAGAGATGAAGGGTAAAGTGATTTTCCTCTGCCACTGCAATGATACAGCCCTTCTCTGCCCCTTCCAGAAACCCCTAAACAGTTCACAAATACTAGAAAGATCCCAAGCATCTTGTAGTAGACAGTGTTGAGGCAAAAAGTTGCATAAGAGTGTTTTTTTTTAAGTATGTATTCATGCACTAAACAAATATTTATCACACATTAGTCTGTGCTGACAAAAATAAGCACAACATGACTTATCTGATTCTGACGAACTCACAACCTCTCTAGGGTGAAAACTCAACAAAAAAGCAGCAAATAACTTTATAAATCCTCTTACTTTTATGTGCTGCTGCTGCTGTCAAGTCGAGTCAGTCGTGTCCGACTCTGTGCGACCCCATAGACAGCAGCCCACCAGGCTCCCCCGTCCCTGGGATTCTCCAGGCAAGAACACTGGAGTGGGTTGCAATTTCCTTCTCCAATGCATGAAAGTAAAAAATGAAAGTGAAGTCGTTCAGTCGTGTCTGACTGTTCTCGACCCCATGGACGAAAGCCCACCAGGCTTTCGTCCATGAGATTTTCTAGGCAAGAGTATTGGAGTGGGGTGCCATTGCCTTCTCCAACTTTTGTGTGCAGGAGTTCTAAATCAGAGTGCTCTTTAGACTTCCCCTCTGGAGATGTTAAACATACACAGTGGATTCTATCATGGAACCACCAACCCATTTTTTTTTTACTTTCACTGCATGCATATTGGAATCACCTGAGGAGTTTTTAACAGAAGATTGAGAAGATTGTCTGGGTCCAAGCCCAAAAATTCTGATTTAATTGTTTTGGAATGTAGTCTGGGCATAAGAATTTTTAAGCTCTCTATATGATTCTAATGGAGAAGGCAATGGCAACCCACTCCAATACTCTTGCCTGGAAAATCCCATGGATGGAAGAGCCTGGAAAGCTGCAGTCCATGGGATCACTGAGGGTCAGACATGACTGAGCAACTTCACTTTCACTTTTCACTTCCATGCATTGGAGAAGGAAATGGCAACCCACTCCAGTGTTCTTGCCTGGAGAATCCCAGGGACGGGGGAGCCTTGTGGGCTGCCGTCTATGGGGTCGCACAGAGTTGGACACGACTGAAGTGACTTAGCAGCAGTAGCATATGATTCTAATGTTCAGCCAATTTTAAAAGTTATCTTTTAAATAAAATATTTTATTTTACCTTCATTTATCCCTTTTCCAATATACTTCCTTTCTTTATGTAGATACAAATGTTTTACCTATATCATTTTTCTTTTCCCCGAAGAACAATCTTTTATCATTTTTTGTAATGCCAATCTGCTGACAAAGAATTCCCTTGGTTTTTGTTTGAGGAAATCTATTCGCTTTTCAATTTTGAAGGGGATTTTGGCTTCATATAGAATTCTAGGTTGGTGGGCATTTTTCCTTTCAAAACTTTAAATATTTCACTTTGTTCTCTTATTTTCATGATTTCTTATCCTTGTTTTTCCGTAGATAAGGTATGTTTTGGCTCTTTTTGTTTTTTAACTCTTGTTAAAAATCTCTTTGTTTTGGGTTTTCTGTAAATCAACTATAATATACCAAGATCATGGTTTTGTTGGTTTTTTTGTTGTTGTTGTGTTTTTTATATTGATTCTGCTTAGTGTTCTCTCAGCTCTTGGATCTATGATTTGATATGTCATTGATTTAAGAAGGTTGCAACCATCATTGCTTCAATTATTTTTTCTGCTACTCTCTTTTTTCTTCTTCTGTTACTCCAGTTAGGTATGTTACAACTTCTGAAATTGTTCCACAGTTCTTGGATGTTCTGTTCTGATTTTTTTCACTTTTCCCTTTACATTCCAGTTTGGGAAGTCTCTATTGTCCTACCTTCAAGGTCACAGATTTTTTTCATTGGCCATGTTGAGTCCACTGCTGCTGCTGCTGCTAAGTCGCTTCAGTTGTGTCCGACTCTAGAGACAGCAGCCCACCAGGCTCCCCTGTCCCTGGCATTCTCCAGGCAAGAACACTGGAGTGGGTTGCCATTTCCTTCTCCAATGCATGAAAGTGAAAAGTGAAAGTGAAGTCGCTCGGTCGTGTCCGACCCTCAGCGACCCCATGGACTGCAGCCCACCATGGGATTCTCCAGGCAAGAGTACTGGAGTGGGGTGCCATTTCCTTCTCCATGAGTCCACTGATGATCCATCAAAGGTATTTTTCTATCTTGATGTCTAGCATTTCCTTTTGATACTTTCTTAGAGTTTCCATCTCTGTTTATATTACCCATTTGTTTTTGCATGTCATCTACTGTTTTCATTATAGCTCTCAATGTATCAATTAGAGTTAATTTTAAATTCCCTATTTGGTAATTCTATTTAAGTCTGGTTTTGATGATTGCTTTATTTCTTCAGATTGTTTTATCTTAGCTTTTAGTATACCTCAGGTAATAGGAATTGAGGTACATAGGCCTTCGGTGTGACTGTTTAAATTAATCTGGCTAGAAGTTTGGCTATGTTTAATGTTTGCTGTAGCTTTTGATGCCAGAAGCTTCAAATTCTTCCTGTGTTCTCATTTTTATCTCCCCTCTTGACTTTGGCTTTAGTAAGTATTGTCCTCCCCACAGAGAATCTGTGTCTTGCAGCTCTTTCAACTATGGTTGATTATTACATACTAGATCCTTTTTGATATGGTGGTGAAGTGTAGGAGAGGGAGAGTGTTCTAGGATTTAATTAAACCTCAAAAATCTTCTGATTGGTCTGCATACTGGGGCTGCGAGTTTCACAGTGTTTCTCCACAGTTTCTTTTTTCTTCCTGATCAGGTCAATTATTCCACTCCAACCTCCACACCTATACCACCTTTCAGTGAGACAGGGAGCCTGGAAGAACCTGGAGTGAGAGAAATGCCCCTTCCACAGTTGGAATATGGTAAGTTTTTTGCTCTGGAGAGTGTCCCTTGGTTATGGAGAAGCTTGTATGAGTATTTCATAATAATTATTCTTCCCTTGCCAGTCAGAGCCATAAGAGGACCCTTCTCAGATCCTCACCATGACAACCTGCTGGGGACGTAAAGCTCATAGTGTGGGCCCCAAGGTGTTTCTCACTCTCAAATTAGTACACACTCAGTCTTTAGCAATTAATCAAAGTTACCACTTAAGTGTTCCTTCCAGTCTATGGCTCCAGCAGCTTCTTTTCAAGGTAAATAGATCTTGGTTATAGTTTTCCAGATGTACTCATTTCTCCAAACTTCATGGTGGTGCTTTGTCCTGAGACCCCATTTCTCTGATACGCCAAAAAAAAAAAAAAAAAAAAAACTCATTGATTTTCAGTATGATTACCTTTTTTCTTGATGTAAGGATGAAAGTGATGACTTTCAAGCTTTTTACACATCAGAATGATGCTGAAGTCTATTAGAAGATTTTAAGTACAGGAGTGATGTTATATGCTTTATGTTCTTAAAAGATTGCTCTAGGCATTATATCTCCCTTGAAGACCTCAAGAGGAAGTAGCCTGGGCCAAGGTAGGTTTCAGATATTTTATTTATTTATTTACTTTAAATTTTATTTTATTTTTAAACTTTACAATATTGTATTGGTTTTGCCAAATATCGAAATGAATCCACCATAGGTATACATGTGTTCCCCATCCTGAACCCTCCTCCCTCCTCCCTCCCCATACCATCCCTCTGGGTCTTCGAAGTGCACCAGCCCCAAGCATCCAGTATCATGCATCGAACCTGGACTGGCGACTCGTTCCATATATGATATTATACGTATTTCAATGCCATTCTCCCAAATCATCCCACCCTCTCCCTCTCCCACAGAGTCCAAAAGACTGTTCTATACATCATTGTCTCTTTTGCTGTCTTGTATACAGGGTTATTGTTACCATCTTTCTTAATTCCATATATATGCGTTAGTATACTGTATTGGTAGTTTTCTTTCTGGCTTACTTCACTCTGTATAATAGGCTCCAGTTTCATCCACCTCATTAGAACCGATTCAAATGTATTCTTTTTAATGGCTGACTAATACTTCATTGTGTATATGTACCACAGCTTTCTTATCCATTTAATTTCCTTAACAAACAGTATCTTAATTGCAACCCAACATGTACAAAACTTAATGGAAAAAGAGCATGCAATAGACATTTTAATTCCATCTGAGAATACATGGACTGCCCTGTAGGGCAGGAAATCTGAGGGTATGAAGATTCATCCCTCCCTGATGATTTCTTCAAAATACCTTGTCCGTGTTGCCATGACCTCAAGTCAAAAACACCTTCATTGTAGTGTCCTGTAGCAATATGGTTTGTTTGTGTTAGTAAACCCCCTCTGCTCTGTTCCTGCTGCTCATGGCATAATTGGTACCATCTCCATGCATCTGTTTATGTTAATTTGTTCCATGTTCTTACTGGAATGTCCATATCTTGCCCAGCCTTCAGAGTCCAACTCATTTGTCACAAACCCAATAAAGCTTTCTCTATCTAGAACTACTTTCTTTTTTTGTCTCCTCCCTAAATTCCCATTAGGCACACAATTAACACCAAAAAATGTAACTTTGGTTTATTCTTAATTGGATTAAGATTTTTAAATTTATTTAATTGCCCTAAAAGTCCTAGCACAGTGTGAACACATATTGGATGTAAAGTAGTAATGGCTTGTTAATTGAGAAAGGGATTGATAGGAGTCGGCTTCGGTGGGCAACTAGTTTTGCAGGCTGGTGAAATTTATAACAGGATCATAAGTAATTGGGATAATGGAATGAACAGTTCCATTCAGTTCAGTTCAGTTCAGTCGCTCAGTCATGTCTAACTCTTTGCGACCCCATGAATTGCAGCATGCCAGGCCTCCCTGTCTATCACCAACTCCTGGAGTTCACTCAAACTCATGTCCATCAAGTCGGGGATGCCATCCAGCCATCTCATCCTCTGTTGTCCTCTTCTCCTCCTGCCCCCAATCCCTCCCAGCATCAGAGTCTCTTCCAATGAGTCAACTCTTCACATGAGGTGGCCAAAGTACTGGAGTTTCAGCTTCAGCATCGTTCCTTCCAAAAAACACCCAGGACTGATCTCCTTTAGAATGGACTGCTTGGATCTCCTTGCAGTCCAAGGGACTCTCAAGAGTCTTCTCCAACACCACATTCAAAAGCATCAATTCTTCGGCACTCAGCTTTCTTCACAGTCCAACTCTCACATCCATGCATGACCACAAGAAAAACCATAGCCTTGACTAGACAGACCTTTGTTGGCAAAGTAATATCTCTGCTTTTCAATATGCTATCTAGGTTGGTCATAACTTTCCTTCCAAGGAGTAAGCGTCTTTTAATTTCATGGCTGCAATCACCATCTGCAGTGATTTTGGAGCCCAGAAAAATAAAGTCTGACACTGTTTCCACTGTTTCCCCATCTATTTCCCATGAAGTGATGGGACCAGATGCCATAATCTTTGTTTTCTGAATGTTGAGCTTTAAGCCAATTTTTTCACCCTCCTCTTTCACTTTCATCAAGAGGCTTTGTAGTTCCTCTTCACTTTCTGCCATAAGGGTGGTGTCATCTGCATATCTGAGGTTATTGATATTTGTCCCAGAAATCTTGATTCCAGCTTGTGCTTCTTCCAGCCCAGCGTTTCTCATGATGTACTCTGCATATAAGTTAAATAAGCAGGGTGACGATATACAGCCTTGATGTACTCCTTTTCCTATTTGTAACCAGTCTGTTATTCCATGTCCAGTTCTAACTGTTGCTTCCTGACCTGCATACAGGTTTCTCAAGAGGCAGGTCAGGTGGTCTGGTATTATCCAGTTCCATTATCAAAGTTCAATTCAATTACTAATAAAAATATTATGTTAATGTATTGCATATATGTGTGTTTATGTTTCTCTTTATATGCAAACATATTTTCCTTTTTTAATAAGGAAAACAAAGATAAGTGTAATTTTCTGTCCTATAGGCTTTAGAGTTCTACATTTTAATTTATGTAATTTAGACTTGACCTGTTCTAAGAATGGAAGTCCTGAAGTAGCAGAATATAAATCATGGAATAATGGAATCTGAGAACTAGAAAGAATGTGAGAGTTCATCTGGTTCAATTTCTTACTTGAAGAAGGGAAACCAGAATTAAAAAGAGATTAAGGATCTCATCCAAGCTCAAAGTGCCATTGTCTGCAATCCAGGCTTTCTAGATATTAATAGTATTCTGGAAACAGTTGGCCATCACTAAGTGCTAAGTACACCAGTACAAAGGCGGATATGACAATGTGATCTTGGAATACAGGTATCTGCCTGGTTCTTTGAGTTCTCACTGAAATGAGATACAGTGAAACCATCCCTGCTGTCTATTCCCAAAGACAACCTATTTCAACATGTGTAGAAAATATTCATAGGCTACTTGGCTTTTTTAGAGGCCTGGTATTAATTCCTTTGTGGAAACACCTACAGCATATAAGGTGTTACACTAAATTGTCTGTTAATATCATAAGAGGTCGGCCCAAGTGGGCAGCCAAATTACCTATAAACACACTTGCCAAAGAATGCCTCACACAAGAAGAGTTTTGGGTTTTTTTTGTTTCTTTGTTTGTTTTTTTTTTTAAACAGGACAATAAATAACATCAAAATCGGCATGTATCCACTGAATAGCATGCAAAAAAGTCAGCACCAATTAATAAAACAATATGCCAACAAGCACACAGCATAGATAAGCCATATTAGGAAAGCACATGGCAAAAATCTCTGAGCTCTAGCTCTAAAGGACTTTTGTTTTAGTCTCTCCTAGTTCTTTATATTTTTTAATTAAGCTCTTCAAACACACTCTTGAACCAAAAAAAGAGGATGAGTGGAAGGGCAAATTTTCCTATAATCCTAAATCCTTTGATTAAGCCATAGCATAAATAGAGAGCAGATTTCTGATTAATGGTGTTATTGTTTTTGAGTATTTGTTTGTTTTTTGTTTGTTTGTTTTTAATTTTATTTTTAACCTTTACAATACTGTATTGGTTTTGCCAAATATCGAAATGAATCCGCCACAGGTATACATGTGTTCCCCATCCTGAACCCTCCTTCCTCCTCCCTCCCCATACCATCCCTCTGGATCATCCCAGTGCACCAGCCCCAAGCATCCAGATGCTATTTAAATCCAATTCATTGGTAGAAACCTTATATGTCTTTTTCTTCTGAGGTTCCTTTTTCTCCTTCATCAATCACTAAGGTAGTGAATGGAAAGCTGATCCAATGAGGAAGACAATGAGGAAGAATGAAAAACAGGCACTGCCCTGAAGTTTGGACTTCAGCTGTGTCTAACTTCTTCGTCTTCCCCCATGTAGTTTCACTTTCATGCGCCAAACAAAGACTTTTTAAAGAATTTTTAAAACGTGTTCCCTTAAGGATTTCCTTTCAAAATAAAGCCCTGCTTTATACATTTCTTTTGTGCATGCTCTGCAGGATGGCTGGATAGTTTCCAATGTTGCCTCAGCCTGTAGACTGTCATACTTTCTTTCTGACAATGTCTATCCCATGCACACTACAGAGACAGTTGACACACAAAACCCTTCAGTAAGGTGCAGTTTTAAGGAAAGTAGCCATGGGCAGAGCTTTGATTCTTTATCTTCCAACAACAGACAAACAGGCCCACAGAAAGTCACTACCAGCCCTGGAATCAGGTGGAACAAAAACATCAGATTCAAAGGCTTCTTGCACTTTAGAAATGGGTCTTTTCCTCTGTTGTTTGTTGTTTTTGTTTTTGTTTTTTTTCCTTTTTAGTTCCAAGTCTCTGCACTACCTGCTTTGGCCATTACAGGAATTACTTAGAAACTATCGCATTTCCCACAAAATGCGTTCCTTGGTTACAAAGGCATAAAGCATTGAAAGATAATTCTTCTGTGTCATCTCACCCAATTTTGGGATTTAGCTGTGTTTGGTCAAATCAGGAGTATGAAGGGTTCACTTATAATATTGCATTTTTTTCCCTTCAAGATTTCCAGTTGATTTTTAAAAATCTCTCTGCTTAACCATTTGAAGGCCTGACGAACTGTTTGCTTAAGCAGTTGCATCATTTTACATTTTCACCAGAAATTTATGAAGATTTTGATTTCTCTACCTCCTCATTACCACTTGTCATTATATATTTTTAAAATTTTTTATTGACATATAGTTGATTTGCAATGTTCTGCTAGTTTCAGGTATATAGCCAAGTAACTCGGTTATACATATATATTCTTTTTTAGATGATTTACCATTATAGGTTACTATGGGATATTGAATATAGTTCCCTGTACTATACAGTAGGTCCTTGTTGGTTATCTGTTTTACTTTTAACAGTGTGTATCTATTAATCCCAAATTCCCAATTTATCACTCTCCACTTTCCACTTTGGTAAACATAAGTTTGTTTTCTGTGTCTGTTAGTTTATGTCTGTTTTGTAAATAAGTTTATTTGTATCATATTTAGATTCCACATATAAGCTATATCCCAGGATAATTGTTTCTCTGACTTACTTCACTTACCATGACAAGCTCTAGGTCCATCCTTGCTGCAAATGTCATTATTTCCTTCTTTTCCATGGCTGAGTAATAGTCCCTAGTGTGTGTGTATGCATATATACACATACCACATCTTCTTTATCTATTCCTCTGTTGATGGACACTTAGGTTGCCTCTATGTCTTGGCTATTATAAATAGTGCTGCAGTGAACACTGAGGTTCATGGACCTTTTTGAATTATAATTTTCTCCAATTATGTCTTTTTGACTTTAGTCATCCTCATGAGTATGAAGTAGTATCTCACTATAGTCTTGAAATGCATTTCCTTGATGGCTAATAATGCTGAACATCTTTTCAAATCTAATTGGCCATTTGTATATCTTCTTTGGAAAAATGTCTATTCTGACCTTTTATTTTTTAACTGACTTGTCTTTCTATTGTTGAATTATAATTATTTATATAATCTATATGTAAATATTATATCAGATGTACAATTTTTGAAATGGTTCTCCCATTCTATGGATTGTCCTTTCACTTTCTTAGTAGTGCCCTTTGAAGCATAAAAATGTCTTATCTGATGATATCATGGATGCATTCTTTATTCCAGGCTCTCACTGAACTTCAGTTCAGTTCAGTTCAGTTCAGTCGCTCAGTCGTGTCTGACGCTTTGCAACCCCATGAATCACAGCACGCCAGGCCTCCCTGTCCATCACCAACTCCTGGAGTTCACTCAAACTCATATCCATCGAGTCGGTGATGCCATCCAGCCATCTCATCCTCTGTCGTCCCCTTCTCCTCCTGCCCCCAATCCCTCCCAGCATCAGAGTCTCTTCCAATGAGTCAACTCTTCGCATGAGGTGGCCAAAGTACTGGAGTTTCAGCTTTGGCATCAGTCCTTCCAATGAACACCCAGGACTGATCTCTTTTAGGATGGACTGGTTGGATCTCCTTGCAGTCCAAGGGACTCTCAAGAGTCTTCTCCAATCCCACAGTTCAAAAGCATCAGTTCTTCGGCACTCAGCTTTCTTCACAGTCCAACTCTCACATCCATACATGACCACTGGAAAAACCATAGCCTTGACTAGATGGACATTTTTTGGCAAAGTAATATCTCTGCTTTTGAATATGCTGCCTAGGTTGGTCATAACTTTCCCTCCAAGGAGTAAGCGTCTTTTAATTTCATGGCTGCAATCACCATCTGCAGTGATTTTGGAGCCCCAAAAAATAAAGTCTGACACTGTTTCCACTGTTTCCCCATCTATTTCCCATGAAGTGATGGGAACAGATGCCATGATCTTCATTTTCTGAATGTTGAGCTTTAAGCCAACTTTTTCACTCTCCTCTTTCATTTTCACCAAGAGGCTCTTTAGTTCCTCTTCACTTTCTGCCATAAGGGTGGTGTCATCTGCATAGCTGAGGTTATTGATATTTCTCCCTGTAATGTTGATTCCAGCTTGTGCTTCTTCCAGTCTAGCATTTCTCATGATGTACTCTGCACATAAGTTAAATAGGCAGAGTGACAATAACCAGCCTTGACGTACTCCTTTTCCTATTTGTAACCAGTCTGTTATTCCATGTCCAGTTCTAACTGTTGCTTCCTGACCTGCATACAGATTTCTCAAGAGGCAGGTCAGGTGGTCTGATATTCCCATCTCACTGAACTTATTACAACATAAAGCCAGAAGTTCACATTTTTGCCACTCCTATGTAGTGTTCTTAGCTAAGAACAGTTTTAATGATTGCAAGAGAATGGAAAGGAAACACCCCATAGTGATCTTAGAGTAAAACTTTATTTTGAGATATTTCACATCTCAGGATCACAACTTTTCTCCCCCTAAAACCTATGTCTGAAATTTGTTGATTACTGAACTCTATAGAAAAAGAGGACAAACTGAACATTTCAAACTCAGGCCATAGAAGGACATTTACCCATAAGGATTGATCCAAATAAGCTCTGGTTGCTATAACTACTGCCATTCAGAATTATAGGTTTTATTCAGACTGAAAAGGACTTCAAGATAAGAGATACCATTTGAAAAATGCAGCCAAAATTCAATCAAAAAGTTTGTTGCACATTTCTTTGTTTGGTAAGGTTAATGCTTGTGCAATTTTATTTGATTTAACCCCGTTAAATGAGTTGTGCAGATACCAACAAAACAATGGAGATTCTTAAAAGCCAAGTTACTAATTTGAGTCGTTTCAGCCAGTAGTGCTACCGAGAGCTTTTTCAACAAAGGAGACCGAAGACTGAAATGGGTTTAATGAGTCTAGAGTACGTGGTGAGCCAGGAATGGGTCATTATGCTCTAAAGCTGTCTTTCTGTAAACAGATCAATTCTCATAGCACTTGTTTTGTTAGGGGGAAGAGTAGTGAAGCCAGGTAGGGCTATAATCATTTGTTCTGCTGCATGACCACAATTTATCTTTTTTGTTTTCTCCCTGTCACAGCAGGCCTTGATCATGTAAGAGCCATATCTGAAAGTGACCACTCACAGCCTCACTGGATGAATTAAACCTGCCAGGATGAAAGGGATTACTGTACACTCACTTTGCAGGTAAAAACAATTCAGTGCTGTTGATAGATTACCTTAAAAAATTCCAGCCATTTCTTCTGCCAGTGGCAAAGATTTCTAAGAAATTCTGTCTAACATCACCAGGAAAATGCCTTTAATTAGATTGTGGGGGGGGGGGGGTTGTTTTCCAGACCCTTTTTAAGCAAAATTGCCATCTCCCTCCCACAAAGAAAAAATAATGAAAACAGGTAAATCAATGCTGTGTGCTCAGCTCTATAATTCTACCTTCATCTTCCAAAACATAGTCCACAGGGGAGAAAGGATAACTTTCTCTAGAATTATAAATGAGGCATTAAAGAGCATATTTTACTCTCCCAACAAAAACTTTAGAATTTTTGAAAATTGTGTCTCAACTTCTTGACTGTGTTTAAAGTACCAGAGTGGTTGGCAGAATAAAAATTGCTACACTATAGTGATAACACCATCAGTCCACACAGCTCTGACAAACTTCAAGCACATTTGAGAATACTATCTTTTCCATGGACCCAAGACACGCAGAGGAAAGAATGATTGTATCTGCTGTCTCAGAAACTGAAACACAGACTATTTCAACAATGTTAGTAATTAGTGGCTCTTTGATTGCTTTATCTCTTGCTGTTTCTACACTTCCTGTCTTCTATACCTGCTGCTTCTCCCCTCAAACTCTTCCAATCTGGGTAAACCATGCAGAGAAACAGCTTCTCTGTTCCCCTAAAATAAGTTTGTGGCATAAATGTAACAATGTGATAGAGACCAGGTACCACCTGTTCAGGTCACCTTACACAGAGTCCAAACACACTCACCAAGTTGTAAGGTTGCTGTTTATGTCGCTCTAGCTGTCAGCCAGAGGGCCAAGAGACCTGCAGCCAGCAACCCCCTGCTCTAACACACACACACTATTGCTTTCTATTGTCCTGCCCAGAAATGGCCCCTCTGCCACAATCATGTCTGTCTTCCTTTTATTCAAGATCATACTTGCACATACCTGGAAGTCACGGTGACCATCTGTCATTATCCCTGGGCTAGAAGGAGAGAGTTTATGGAATTTGTGGTAGTTCTCCACTTGTTGTGGCATCTTCCAGGAAGCAAATCCCTGCACACACATGCCTATTCTTGGTCCTCCAGGGCCAATCCAATGAAGCTGGTCCGCCTATTCATTCCCATCAACACAACCAGTGAGCTGCGTAATGAAAGGAGAAGAGCTTTGGCATCAGGCAGATCTTTGATCTGAGTATCAGCTCTAATGAGACTTAAACTTGAATAAAGGATGTAATCCCCATGAGCCTAGTTGTCCACATCTTAAAAATAGAATACTGCTTTCCCAGGATGTGATGAGAATTAAGATATGTCAAATATGAAGCACTGAGCACAGAACCTGACACTGAGGCCTGGTGTGGGGGGCACAGGCTGTGAGATGATGACTAATGAGCAGTGAGTGGTCTCCAGGGATACCGTGAACACGTGAAACTCTGTTTTTCATAGATCTGTCGGTTGCTGTGGGCTGTGGGGGTGGTGGTGGCGGTGGTTTAGTCACTAAGTCGTGTCTGACTGTTGTGACCTCATGGACTGTAGGCCACCAGGCTCTTCTGTTTGTGGGATTTTCCAGCCAAGAATACTAGACTGGGTTGCCATTTCCTTCACCAGGGAATCTTCCTGACGCAGGGATCTAACCCACATCTCCTACGTTGTAGATAGTCCCTGCATTGCAGGCAGTGCTTTATTGTTGAGCCCCCCAGAAACTGTTCTGTGTCTAGGATTTCATCTATCTTGAAACCACCAAAGTTTAGAATCCAATAATTTAAATCACAAGACTGATGGCAGCTACCCTGACTACAGGATCTCCCTTATATCTTAAACTCTTAATAGTTGAGTGACCAAACCTAAATACTTGGCTTATAGTTCCTTTTATTCCAAGAAGCATTTATTGGGTGTGTAGGGGGTACAAGACACCCATCCTGCTTAGTGTCCAGGAAAACCAGGATGGATAAGTGCATTTGCTTTTTCCAAGGAATCACAATCCACTGAGGAAGTTAAACATACAGTCATATGTGATGGTGACAGACAAAATGCAATCCAAGATACCATAGTCATAGAAAGCATGGGCCTTCCATGGGCCTCACACAGACTAAAGCATGGACAACGTGGTTAGGCCTGAGGCCCAAAAGTAAAGCACAGCAAAGAAGAGGCACACGCACTGGTTTTTGTGAGCAGAGAGACTAGCACCCTCCTCCCCCAACCCCAGCCCATCTCACTGGACTTTCTGCTCTCCACATGTGAATGGGATATGGTACAGCTGCCAAATACTTGTGTTCTCATGTATATGCACTTATTCTGTCTACCTAGTCTCAAAGGGCCCTGAGCTACACAGCCAGGCCTGTTTTCCTTGGTTGCCCTGCATCATCTGCATGGGTGTCTGGTAGTCCCTTGTCCAGGGCCCTGCAGCCCTTTGCAAGCATGAACCAAGATGTCTGCTTTCAACACAGGAGGAGTTTGCACACTCTTTGGCAAGTCCAAGTATCATGTGAGTCAACAAAGTACACGCTGAGAGTGACAAGGTCATTCAAGGGCATGGACAGAAACTGCAGGGCATATGGATGGCCTTGTTTGGACACCTCAGCCAGACAATGAGCAAATCCTGACTGATGGTGTCCCGTGGAGCTTCAGTTCCTTCCTATCAGCCTGTGAGGGAGTTGGCTCTCTCTCTCCATTCCTGGCGAGCCTGCAACTGCCAGCCCCAATCTGGACACGAGATTGTGCCTTACTCAGAAGAAGCGGTGAGGAGCTCCTCTCTGGCCTGCTGAGGCCCTCACAGTGGGGGCCCCGCTTTAGAGAGCAGCATCTGGTGTCCTCTCATCACTCACTCCTAGCTCAGCAGTGTCAGGATCCACATCCGCCAGCCTGGAAAACTCCTCCAATTACACAGCTGGTGGCCCTGTCAAGAAATGGAAGCATCTCGACTGGTTTTTGCCCTCTAGTCCAGTGTTCCTCAGCCAAGCCCCACACAGCAGTCAAAGATCCTTCTAAAGCAAAGTGCTGATGACTTCACTCTACTGCCTCAAAGGCTCCCATTTCCCTGCCAGTCTTCACAATAATATCCAAATTCCCTTCTTCTAAAGTACAATATACTTCATGATCTGCCCTCATCCCACTTTCCAGCAGTCTCCTGCCATTTCCCCCTTCCTCTCCAGGCTGTACCTATCATGGTGAATTCCCTCTAGTCCCATAAGAACATTTTAATTCTCTCTTTTTTCTCGCTTGTTCTATCAATCCTGGTGCAAAGCCTTTTCCTCTGAATATGACCCAATGTGCAGCTCTAAACCCTCATCCTCTTGCTCAATAGAACTCTCTCAGGGCCGAATTTCAATGTCATTACCTCTTAGAAGCCATCTTTATCTATTCTAACCTCAAAGACTAAGTGAGTTATCCAACCTTTGCATTTCCAAGGCACCCAATACTTCATAATTATGCAGTACATTGTATACTTGTTATTGGTTCATCTGTATCAGTTATCACCCTTACTCTCCACATACATAATATATGTTGGGCTGCTTGGAAGCAAGGCTATGCTATTCGCCAATATAGGGGTATCCTTAACCTACCATAGTACTTAAAACTTAAGTACATACTCTAAATATCTATTGAATGAATGAATGACAGGAAAGTGAATCAGTATCAAAGTGAGTAAAGGACTTCCTTATAACTTTGGATCAAGAATAAATAAAGTATCCAATTCACTTTCTCTCCTTTAAAGATAAGGGAATGGTGCCCATAGAACTTAAGTGATTTCCTGGTTGACAATCAGTATCCCAACCTGAATAAAAACCTAGTTTCCTAAATTCACCACAAAAGCTCATGAACACCAAAAAAAAAAAAAAAAATCAAGAATTCACTCTAAAGGGTATAATTTCTTCTTTGGAGATTGAGATCCTTAAGACTCTAGCCTCAATTGAAACTAAAATTCAATAGTACAATTGGAGGTTAAAGGAAACCCCATCTTTAACCTATTCTGTAGGGTGGCACAGTGGTAAAGAAGCCACCTGCCAATTTGGAGATGCAGGTTTGATCCCTGGGTCAGGAAGGTACCCTAGAGAAGGCAATGGCATCCCACTCCAATACCCTTGCCTGGAAAGTTCCATGGATAGAGGAGCCTGGAAGGCTACAGTCCACAGGGTCGAAAAGAGTCAGACAGGACTAAGAACACATGCCCATACATGGGGCTTATCATATTATGTAGAGACCCACGCACACTGTTCTTTAATTATTCTTATTCTGTGTTGAAATTTCAGGATGGACATCAACAACCAGACTAACTGTGCCATTGCAGTACCCTCAAAACCCCTTTATGGTTTAGCACAATTAAGCACAACAAGACAAATCTAGGGTTTGCCTCTCTGAGTTCTATAGGTGATTTACTGAGTAATTTATGACAAATTGATATATGATGATACTATAATCATCACATTTGCTTCCTATGGAGGTTTATTTTAACAGTATATTATAATCCAAATTGCAGCATTTGGTGAAATTAAGTGACTGGACTTTATAAATATTCCATCTGGAAGCTGAATTCAACTTCCAGCTTCTTTCCATGCTGCAGACACGTGAGCAGAGAGAAGTTAGCTGGCTGCTGGTCCTGAACCGAGGCGGAATAACCGGGAGTCCCTGACTGTTCAGCACTAGCTGGTTGAGGGTGTGGTCCCTCCAAGAAGGAGGGATGTTACATTACCCTTTCAGTTCAGTAGGAAGTCCAGAGTGATCGATCTTAATAAAGTTATCCAAAGTCCTACTGAACCCAGCTCCTGGCTTCTGGTATTGACAAAAATGAGAGTTAAAATTTTCATAAATTTTTAAAAAGTATAAGTTCCCCTGTTCAAATAATCTCTCTGAGGCTTTTCTAAGTTCTAAAAGTTCCACCCCTGATAGAAGCTCTCCTGGCCGCCGGGTGAGGGGCAGTTGCACGGTTTGTTCCTCTAGGCCTACTTCAAGGCCTGCAAAGGTTCTTGCCTTCCATCATCTAATCGCCCACAGTAACTGAAAAAACAGCTTGCCTCAGGAGACAGTGATGCTGGAAAACTTAGATGTGTCCTGCTTCTTAGCGTAGGAAGAAACAGACAACTCTGCCTCCAAAAATATCCTGTAAACGCCAGATGTTTGAATGGCTAATGTCATATTCAAGGAATACTCTATTTACAGAAAGAATCTGCAGCCAACTCATCAGTGACATATATGTGCTTTATGGGGAAAACAATAGAATTATTGCTCTCTGAGGGAAAAAATCATAAATAATCAAATAAGTTTTATAAGGGGCTAAGAAAAATAATCAGTTGTTCTACTTCCTTCCCCTTTATTTAAAGTTACCATTTCACATTCTTTCATACAAATGATTTTTAAACAAGAGAGATGGCATACTTTTAAAATCTGAAATAGGATTCAGTTGCAGATGATGCAATTTTCAATTAAGCAAAGATACCCCCTACTAGATCCTACTTAGTACTTCACTTGATCACATCTTTCTGCTGGGGTTGCTCTCAAAAAGACCCTGAGCCCACTCCCTAGCCCTTCCTGGTCTAGTTCTGCATGAGGCAGTTTTTCCACCCTGCCCTCCATCCACAGGCCCCAGTTGGAAAGAAGTCACATTAGTTCTGTGAACACAAATTTTTCTAGGGTAACCTTTATTATATCAAACAAACATACCTACCCTCTGAAATGCTCTTTTTTTAAGAAAACAAAATGAGGTGTCTCCAGAGCACTGGTACATTCTCACTTAAAACACTGCAGATGTCAGCTTTCCTTAAGAAATTTTTTTTCCTCACAACAGAAAACAGAAGTTTCTTTCATCCTGCCTTCCAACTCTGTTCTTATTTGTTTGATGTGAAAGAGGACTTTGAGAAATTATCAGCAAGGGACTTCTAAGAGTAGGTTTTTTTGTTTAGATGTTGGTCTCTTCTATGACAGGAACAGTGACCTGCTCATCTTTGTATACAAAGCCTGTGACACAACTCCAGGGTCATTATAGTGGCTCAATAAACCCTGTCGAATGCGGATTATACTTCATAAGAAACAAGAGAACACAATGTTTGGATAAGCAAGTTGCCATTGACCCCACTGCTGCTGCTGCTGCTGCTGCTGCTGCTAAGTCACTTCAGCTGCATCTGACTCTGTGTGACCCCATAGACGGCAGCCCATCAGGCTCCACCATCCCTGGGGTTCTCCAGGCAAGAACACTGGAGTGAGTTGCCATTTCCTTCTCCAATGCATGAAAGTGAAAAGTGAAAGTGAAGTCGCTCAGTCGTGTCCGACTCTTAGCAACCCCATGGACTGCAGCCTACCAGGCTCCTCCATCCCTGGGATTTTCCAGGCAAGAGTACTGGAGTGGGGTGCCATTGCCTTCTCCGATTGACCCCACACTTCCATCCAAAAGGAGGAATCATTTTACAATATCTGGCTTCTGTGTGAGTTCCAGTAACAAGAAGTTGCCCACCCTCTTGCTCTGGAATATCCAACTGCTATGCTGAACTGAAAGCAGCCTCCTTGAAATTTCCATTTGATTTGGTACAAATTAGGTTTGAAATACACACCTTAAAATCAACTTGGAGGCTCTGCTTGGATTTTGATTTTAGCAATGGAACATCAGCTTTTGTGTATTCTAAGAACATAGATATTGCAAAAGCAACTTTGGGAAGGGTAACAAAGTAATACGTTGATCTTCACATATCCCTCTGGACCCTGGGAGGAACCAAAATGAAACTAATGGAAACCTTCCATTGCTAATGCAAGAGAGTCACTTGTGTTGCAAAGGCCATGATGAAAGGACATTTCTCCACACACTGAGTATCAATGTAACTACAGTCTTTCCAAAGTGTTTAAAAATATTTGGCCATTTATTCATTCTTAAGTATCTCTTATATCCCTACTAAATGCCAGGCACTGTGATAGGTATTGGACACAAAGAAATTGAAGATACAATCAAGGCTCTCAATAAAGTCACATTCTAGTTTCAAAGAAGTAAACCAGTAAACACCACAGTCTGCAAGAAATGCTCTGCTATCTATAGACACAGAGTTCTAAAGAAATTTAACCAGAGACATATTTAAGTCAGTCCGCCAAGGTCATGGAAGTCTTCACCAAATTGGAAAAGCTAAACTTGATTCACCAGATGACAGAGTAAAATTGGGCCAGCCAAAGAAAAGGAAGGGTGTTTGAAGCACAAAGACTGTCTAGCATGGAGGATACTATAGAAAAAAAAAAAAATTCAGGCTTACAAATGGCTTAATGTATTTGGAATATGGGTTGAAATAAGAGACTGACAGAGAGACAAAGTTGAGTGCATATGCTAGGGCCTGATGCTGAAAGAATTCATATGCCATGCTAAAAATTTACCTTTATCCTTTATAATAGAAAGTCACTGAAAATGTTCGAGAAGGGAAGTAGCAATACAATATTTGCCTTTTCGAATGATCACCCTCATGGCATTGGAGAAAGTAAATTAATGGAGACAAGAGTGATACAAGAAGAAAGATTCGGTTGGGATGAACTAGGATAGAGTAAAGCAGGCAGTAGTGGGAACAAAGAGAAAGGGGCTGACTTAAAACACACTGAGGAAATGGAATTGATAGGACATAGCAGCCCTTTGTGGTGTGAGTTGAGATGAAGAGACGAGTTTAGGATGATTCCAAGGTTTCTAGTTCATGTGATGAGGTGGAAAGAGAGGCATCACTAAGCTGCTTTTCTCAGTGTTGTATGTGGACCACAGACATCAAAACCACTACAGGTATTTGCAAACAATGTCAATTCCTCATACCATCCTACATTGAATGAGTCAGAATTTATACATAATGATGTTTGATACACTGAACACAAGTAAAAAATACAGAAAGAGGAGCAGAGAAGATCAGTTAAGTTCAGTTGCTCAGTCGTGTCCGACTCTTTGCGACCCCATGAATCACAGCACACCAGGCCTCCCTGTCCATCACCAACTCCTGGAGTTCACTCAAACTCATGTCCATCAAGTCAGTGATGCCATCCAGCCATCTCATCCTCTGTTGTCCCCTTTTACTCTTGCCCCCAATCCCTCCCAGCATCAGAGTCTTTTCCAATGAGTCTACTCTTCGCATGAGGTGGCCAAAGTACTGGAGTTTCAGCTTTAGCATCATTCCTTCCAAAGAAATCCCAGAGCTGATCTCCTTTAGAATGGACTGCTTGGATCTCCTTGCAGTCCAAGGGACTCTCGGGAGTCTTCTCCAACACCACAGTTCAAAAGCACCAATTCTTCAGTGCTCAGCCTTCTTCACAGTCCAACTCTCACATCCATACATGACCACTGGAAAAACTATAGCCTTGACTAAATGAACCTTTGTTGGCAAAGTAATGTCTCTGCTTTTGAATATGCTATCTAGGTTGGTCATAACTTTCCTTCCAAGGAGTAAGCGTCTTTTAATTTCATGGCTGCAGTCACCATCTACAGTGATTTTGGAGCCCAGAAAAATAAAGTCTGACACTGTTTCCACTGTTTCCCCATCTATTTGCCATTAAGTGATGGGACCAGATGCAATGATCTTTGTTCTCTGAATGTTGAGCTTTAAGCCAACTTTTTCATTCTCCTCTTTCACTTTCATCAAGAGGCTTTTTAGTTCCTCTTCACTTTCTGCCATAAGGGTGGTGTCATCTGCATATCTGAGGTTATTGATATTTCTCCTGGCAATCTTGATTCCAGCTTGTGCTTCTTCCAGCCCAGCATTTCTCATGATGTACTCTGCATAGAAGTTAAATAAGCAGGGTGAAATATACAGCCTTGACGGACTCCTTTTCCTATTTGGCACCAGTCTGTTGTTCCATGTCCAGTTCTAACTGTTGCTTCCTGACCTGCATATAGGTTTCTCAAGAGGCAGGTCAGGTGGTCTGGTATTCCCATCTCTTTCAGAATTTTCCACAGTTTATTGTGATCCACACAGTCAAAGGTTTTGGCATAGTCAATAAAGCAGAAATAGATGTTTTTCTGGAACTCTCTTGCTTTTTCGATGATCCAGCAAATGTTGGCAATTTGATCTCTGGTTCCTCTGCCTTTTCTAAAACCAGCTTGAACATCTGGAAGTTCACGGTTCATGTATTGCTAAAGCCTGGCTTGGAGAATTTTGAGCATTACTTTACTACCGTATGAGATGACTGCAATTGTGCGGTAGTTTGAGCATTCTTTGGCATTGCCTTTCTTTGGGATTGGAATGAAAACTGACCTTTTCCAGTCCTGTGGCCACTGCTGAGTTTTCCAAATTTGCTGGCATATTGAGTCCAGCACTTTCACAGCATCATCTTTCAGGATTTGAAATAGCTCAACTGGAATTCCATCACCTCCACTAGCTTTGTTCATAGTGATGCTTTCTAAGGCCCACTTTATTTCATATTCCAGGATGTCTGGCTCTAGGTGAGTGATCATACCATTGTGATTATCTTGGTCATGAAGATCTTTTTTGTACAGTTCTGAGGAAGATAATCAGCTTAGTTTAAAGCCTGTTGCTTTTGAGAAGCCAGTGGCATATCTACATGGATGGGTTCCACAAGCAGTAGGCAATACAGGACCCAAGCTTGGGGAAAGAAAAGGTCTGAAGTTGTTTTCTTTAGGAGTCAACAGCTTTTAAGTGACAGCTAAAGATATAGGTGGTTTTTAAAGAAAATCATCCTGGGGCATACAGAAGGAAAGCAACTAGAAAAAGCCTGAAATTAACCCGGGAATATTGAGTCATAGGATATTTCAGGGGAAGGTAGCTCACAAGTAAACACAGCATGTAACAGCACAAAAAACTACTAGGTTCAGCCCTGATTCTACTGAACCAGCAGAGATAAAACCTGTGCAAGCATGGCTTTCCTGATTATTTGAATCCATTCTATCTCTAGAGAGGATAGGAGATTATGTCAGATGGCTACCATTTAAATCTGCAGTGAGAGGTTTCATAATGCCTTTATCGTGAAAGGCTCAGGTCAGTTTCTACCTACTTATGCCCCCAAACAAAAATACTTTGGTCACAACAAGGGAATGCACAGTAGCCAGTTGTGTGGTTGTATGCATATAAGCTTCATGGACACTTCTCAGATCCCAACTTAGCCCAGGAATGTGGGAAGGAATAATAGGAAAGGCGGGCTAACAAAACTGTTTCTCATGTGTTCTCTGGACCACAGACGGTTAGAGTTGTTACTGGGTTCTGGGCCCCAAAAGACATAGTGCGTGAGTGCTCAGTCATGTCCAATTCTTTGTGACTCCATGAACCCTGCCAGGTTCCTCTGTTCATGGGGTTTCCCAGGCAAGAATGCTGGAGTGGGTTGCCATTTCCTCCTCCAGGGGACCTTCCCAACCCACATCACCTGTATTGGCAGGCAGATTCTTTACCACTGAGCCACTTGGTAAGTTCCAAAAGACATAGACCAGCCTCCAAGTGCCTTAAGAGCAAATGGCTGCAAGAAATTCTTCAAAGGCAATCATCAGGAGCTAAACCCTCAAACGCATTCCAGGTTAACTTCTCCACTTGAAGCTGGGCAATGCAACCCCATAAGGTCCCTCAACAACAGGGACAGAGAGGACTTAATCACTTTCCTATACCCCAAATGCATTCAATTCAAATACTTCAAACATTTAAACTAACCCAATCTATGCAGACTTCAAACAGCAAACTTAGAACAGTGGAATTATTATCATCCAAAACATTTTCTTCTTATGATCAATAAAATGCATTATATTTGAAAATTCAGACAATTCCCACAATATAACACTTAACCATAAGAGACCCATCCCAAAGCAATCATTTCAAAACACAATTTATTTAAAACTATCAGAACTGCTAATGACCTTCTAAGCCATCATTTATGGAAACACTTTCAAGATTTCTATTTGGGCAAACAAACCAACAAGGGGCTTTTGTGATTTTATCCTTGGAGAACAGGAGAAAGCTGACTGGCATAGCTCTGTAGATGACAGAAAGACAGTGGTTATTGCATGTCCAATATTTTAGCTTGTATTCATCAAGAGTTAGAAAGGTAGAAAGCTAAGCTGGACTGATTCTGACCCCAACGTACACAATGGTTTAGCAAGTTATTTGCTGAAGTCTCTCAGCACTCTCTCTCTGTGCCTCAGTCTTCTCGTCTATAAAATAGGGATAATATTTTATGTATCTTGTATGAGTGTTGAGAGTGTTAAATAAGGTAATCAGTATAAACACATAGCAAGTACTCTTATGTGTTTGCTCTAATTTTTCATTATAAAAATGAAAAAGTAAAGCACCATTTCGATCTGCATATCATGTGAGTTAAAAGAAATTAAGGAAAAAATCCTCAGCTTGAATAAGGTATTTTCATTTTTTAAAAACAAAGCTTTTAAACACATGCTTCTAAAGTCCAAATGCAGCCTATTTGATAAAGCTAGTATACATTATCTCTTCAGCAATATTTGACTTTTAGCCTAAATAGATGCCACAGAATTCCATTGTGTTGGACAATTTCTTGTAGAGGAGAATAAGTACTTTTATATAAATATAAGCCCAAGTCCCCTTAATTTCAGGCTTTAAAGCATTGAGAAAGGTTCTTAACTCTGAACCCATATCCTCGTTCATGGAAAGGAAACCATTTCACTAACTTGGAAGCACTTTCATTAAGATTAAAAATTAGATGATGTAGTAGTTTTGTTACTGCATTTCTCTTCTCTTTCAGTAGAAACACCAAACTTGTCCCAGAGTTTATCATTTATGGAACATATGTCAAGAGCTAAAGTCAAGAGCTAAGGCCTAGCAATGGTGAACTACAATCTTCAGATATCAATAAAACCACTATTTTTCTTTTTTTTTTTTTTTAATTTTATTTTATTTTTAAACTTTACGTAATTGTATTAGTTTTGCCAAACATCAAAATGAATCCATCACAGGTATACATGTGCTCCCCCTCCTGAACCCTCCTCCCTCCTCCCTCCCCATACCATCCCTCCAGGTCGTCCCAGTGCACCAGCCCCAAGCATCCAGTATCGTGCATTGAACCTGGACTGGCATCTCGTTTCGTATGTGATATTTTACATGTTTCAATGCCATTCTCCCAAATCTTCCCACCCTCTCCCTCTCCCACAGAGTCCATAAGACTGTTCCATACATCAGCGTCACTTTTGCTGTCTTGTACACAGGGTTATTGTTATCATCTTTCTAAATTCCATATATATGTGTTAGTATACTGTATTGGTGTTTTTCCTTCTGGCTTACTTCACTCTGTATAATAGGCTCCAGTTTCATCCACCTCATTAGAACTGATTCAAATGTATTCTTTTTAATGGCTGAGTAATACTCCATTGTGTATATGTACCACTATTTTTCATCCTTATTATTCATTGCATTTAAATCATGATAGTTCAAGCAATGCCTCGTCACATACCATCTCAGTGGGGGAGATAAATCTTATTAGACAGAGTTCATTAAATATTAAGTATGGAATTGAAGCTCAGCACTTATACCAATGATCACCAACACAAGTACAGGGATCATCCATATAATGGAAATAAGAGAAGCAGGTTGGGAAAGGGGAAGACTGCGACAAACTAGAGTTCATGCCCTTTCTAAAGTGAGCAGTGGCAGCAACATGGTTTACTTCAGTCCTCCGTATATAAGAACATAAGCCCAGTGTTGCCAGAGCTTGGTTTTTTAAAAGCCTGAAATCACATTTGTATGTAAAATATTCTGAATTCTAAATATCAGCATCAAGTTCTATGAAAAACAAATGAACAATAGAGGCCAAACAAAAATCCTTTGTGCCAAATTCAATCCATGGGCCATCAGATTACAATTTCTGATTTATAAATCATCATTATGATCACCATATGGCCAACCCTGGCAGAATCTCAAGAGTGGCCACTAATGTGAACCCTTTCCTTCCTACTACCTGTGACTAGCTTTGTTCTTCCCTCCATATCAACCAAGACTCACCAGATAATGTTAAACAGAACTTGGAAAAGATGTTTCAAAGAAGTAAACTTGCCTGACTAATTATCTCCAGTCCATCAATTAAATTCTTTTAATTTACCCAAGATACCCTCAAATGCCTTCTTTGGCAAGTCCTGGGCCATTGGTATTAAAAGGTCTGCCTGATGATGCAGGAGCAAAGAGGCAGGTCTATCTCAGTTCTGGCGGTCCCCTCCCCCATCAGGCCAATTGACCTTGACAGGAAGGGTGGTGAAAAATGGCTGGCTCTCATGCCCACTGACATTTGGAAGCACAGGTGCAGCCCAGAGCCCTGGCAGGATTCAGCCAGGCGCTCCTGTGACAAGCCCAAGCCTGAGGGGTGGACTCCCCTGACAGTCTAAGCAGGAGGCTGAATCTGTCACTGTCTGGCTGGAACGGCTGAAGCGGCTGTCTGGGACAAGTGCTGACACCAGACGCCTGAACAGGGGCTCAGTCAAGCAGGCATTTGTTACAGAAAACTCCCCTAACTCATATTTCACAGTGATCAGAGGCGGTGAGGCGGAGACCCAAAGAGGCTCGTCACTGGAGTATTAGCCATGGTGGTTATCACACAGGGACAGCTGGGCTGAAGCCAGAGAAGCCCTCTTTGGAGACAACAAATGTTCAGTGCCCTGGGGTGGTACATCCTTCCCATCCCCCATCTCCCAGCCGCCAATGCGTGGCACTCCAACACCCCCTTGAGGCTCTGAATGGAAAGAACACGAGGAGGATGTGCTGGGCAGGGGAGGAAGGCACAGACTTGGAGGTAAGGAGAGCCTGGAGACTGGGCCCTGCCTATGGTCATTCAGACCCAGACCCTGGCCTCTTCTTTCCATAGCCTCTCCTGATTTAAAGCAATGAGAGTCCTTTGGGACTTATCCTTATATAGAAAAGGGTTTTATTTTTTTTCTTTCATCAACGCTGCCCTACAGGGCACTCCACAATGCTCATTTCTGAGCTCAGTTGGTCTGATGGAATTGAAAGACAAATGAAAGAGGCAGAGGAAATGTCATCAAATTTAGTTTTTGTCTCAGGAGTTTCACAAACAACTGCGTGCCCCTCCCCAAGCCATTTTTCTAATTACATTGGCATGGCAATCAAGAGTGGTGATCATTTCCAAGCATCTCACCCATTAACTATGGATGCCCCACAACCCTGCTCCAAAGGCCATCCTGTATTGTTAGTGATTTTCCTCCTTTGGGAAACTTGAGAAGCAAGTTTAAAATAATAAGAAAAGACAAAATCTTTCTAGAATAACCCTGACTCTTTTGAATTCAAAACCTAAATAGCTTTGACATGACTAGAGATCCTCAGTTACACACTTAAAAACTGGACGATAGAAATAATTACTAGAATACTCACAAATATCTTAGTATCATATTTAGTCATTATGGTGGCAGTAATAATACTAACAGTAACCACTTACCTTTACTGGACACTTAGCATGTAACAAGCCTTCTTCTAAGCATTTACATGGACAGTAACGAATTCTCACAATAACAAATGAGATAGGAATATTATTATCCCAATATTACAGGAGAGGATACTAGGGTCTGGTCTTAATTGTTCAAGTCACATAGTTTGAAAGAGGCAAAATCTGAATTACAAGAAAACAGTGCCTTTACACATAGTACTAAAAATGTTTATTGACTAGTGTACTATGGGATGATGGTGAAAGAACTCAATTTAGAATTAGAACACCTTAATTTAGTCTTAATACATATGCAACACCTACCAATTAATGAGGAAAAAGATGACTACTCCAACAGAAATGTGAAGCAAAAAAACAGAAAATTTACATAAAATTTTGACAAGTGACTGAAAAAAGCACATATAAAATCTCACTAGTATTCAGATATTTGAAAATTATACCAACATGATATGTTAGCTTTTGCCTATCAAATTGAAAAATATCTGTTAAAATTGTAATATCCAGAGTAGGTAAGAGTATACTATCAGCCACTAGGGGAAAAAGTGTTGATTTATATAACATTTCTGAGGGGCAGCCTCATAATATATGTCAAAATCTTGCAAGTGGTTTATATCTTCTCTGGTAGTTTTAAAACACCGATGTAAATTCCTTGACATTCCCTTCATTGAGAGGTAGGGAATCTACATTCTGTCCTCTCTGAAATGGGGTGGGGTTGTGACTGCTTCAACCAGCAAAAATGATACCAAGTAAATAAAGCTTCCAGGTTTTATATTTTTGGGCTCCAAAATCACTGCAGATGGTGATTGCAGCCATGAAATTAAAAGACGCTTACTCCTTGGAAGGAAAGTTATGACCAACCTAGATAGCCTACTGAAAAGCAGAGACATTACTTTGCCAACAAAGGTCCGTCTAGTCAAGGCTATGGTTTTTCCTGTGGTCATGTATGGATGTGAGAGTTGGACTGTGAAGAAGGCTGCGCACTGAAGAATTGATGCTTTTGAACTGTGGTGTTGGAGAAGACTCTTGAGAGTCCCTTGGACTGCTAGGAGATCCAAGCAGTCCATTCTAAAGGAGATCAGCCCTGGGATTTCTTTGGAAGGAATGATGCTAAAGCTGAAACTCCAGTACTTTGGGCACCTCATGCGAAGAGTTGACTCATTGGAAAAGACTCTGATGCTGGGAGGGATTGGGGGTAGGAGGAAAAGGGGACGACAGAGGATGAGATGGTTGGATGGCATCACTGACTTGATGGACATGAGTTTGAGTGAACTCCAGGAGTTGGTGATGGACAGGGAGGCCTGGCGTGCTGTGATTCATGGGGTCGAAAAGAGTCGGACACGACTGAGCAACTGAACTGAACTGAACCTTCCAGGCTAGTTCATAAAGCCCATATATACCTTCCCTGTGCCACTCACATATTCTTGGAACCCTGAGCCAATTAATAAAAGTACTAGATGAATATCACCAGGCTCAAGTGGCCACATGTAGGAACAACATTCAGCAGTCTTAGCAGAGCCCAGCCTCTGAGTCTCCCAGCTGAGATCCCAGACCTCACAAAGCAGGAAACTACCACCCCTGCTGTGTCCTCTCTGAATTTCTGACATTCAAGAGCATAATAAAATGGTGGTTATTTAATGCCGTTAAGTTTAGGGTTGGTTTGTTACACAGTAACAGATAACTAGAATAACCTCTTACACAGGAATGACTCCTCTCAATTCTACTCTAAGGAAAGAGAGACATGCAAAAGAATTACACACAAAGATGTTTGTGGCATCATTGTTTAAAATAAGGTAAAATGGGAAACATACATTTAAATAATAAGGGCTTTCTTCATCCACTAATGAAATGTGGCTATTTAAAATCAAGTTTTGGGGACTTCCCTGGTGGTCCAGCAACTAAGACTCTGCACTCCCAATGCAGGGGCCCTGGGTTGGATCCCTGGTCAGGGAACTAGATCCCACATGCCACAACTAATTGTTCATAGGCTGCAACTAAAGATCTCATATGCCACAGCTAAAAAGACCCAGTGCAGCCAAATAAATATTTTTTAAAAATAATAATAAAGCACAGCAATGCAGATAATTTCAATGAGCCCTTTAAGAAAAAGAAATCAAGTTTTATAAAACTATTAATATGGGAAAAAACCCTTCATAACATATCTGAGTTTTTAAATAATATAGAATGCAGAAGTTCACTTTTTTGGGATAAAGTAAACATTAAATAAAATGCAATAAAACTGGATGAAAATATTCCAAAATTTAAATAATGGTTAATACTGAGTTGTCATATTATGGGTGATTTTTATTTCCTTCTTGATGATTTTCTGCATTTCTAAAATGCATAAAAGTAGTAGACAGTGTGCTAATAATACATGATATGACCTCATTATGGAAGACTTAAGTTCAAATTCTAGCAACATCTATCTTATCTATCAAACCAAGATAGTAACATCTACCTCAAAGGATTATTATGAGGTTAAATGATATAATAACTAAGTTCCTGCACCATGAACCCGGTAGGCATTCAGTCAATGGCTTTTTGAATTCAATAATAAGCACTTTGGCCAAATCTTCAAACACAAATCAGAATGAGCATTTGAAATAAATTCTAGAGCTCCCAAAAGAATAAAGAACATTAAGGTTTGACCTTGTGTTTCACCACTCATCTAAAATAAGTGGGATTTGCCCAAATTGCAAACCACTGTGGCAAACTACTGTGTCTCTCACTGCCACGTTTTGACCTTCTCTTTTCTCCCCCCTCCAGAAACATCAGTAGTTTAATGGATGGAGGAGCTTACATGTCTGTAGCAGGGTCCTGGAGTGACACCCCACAGTGTGCAGCAGACAGTGGGCAGGACTTGGTGGCTGTCTTCTCTTCAGGGGAAGGGGAGATTACCAGTTACAAGAGAATTGACGTCAGGTTTTGCCTCATTAGTTACCAGGGAAACCACCAGAGGGGCATGCCCTTTATGCCCTTGTTGATTAAAACAATCATCAGCTGGGGCCTGGGGCAAGTACTTAGGAAGGTCAGTCAAATGTAAATGGCATAGGTGAAACAGGCATTTGAAGGGCAGAAGATGTACAGAGAGCAAGAGAACAACCATCTTGAGTGGCATGACCATACATTCTACCCCAATGTACCCTGCATGACCCTTAAAATCTTGGTCCTCCTCTCTTCTGCAATTCCCTGGGATCAGGTGTGTAGAGGGGGACTGCAACCAGATACCATAAATGCAATGCAGACAGCAGCAGCCAAAGAGTATCAAGAGTAAGATACACCTGATCACACCTGCTCACAATGTAATCATAAAGAAATCTGGTGAAAAGAATTATGACTTTATAATCTTAACCCTTGAAAATCCTAATATCTGGCAAAAACCAAGAAACAAGTTATTGTGATTTCCTGATTGGAAAACTTAATGCTTCAATCTTCAGCCAAAGGAAGGTAAACTGAGACCCATTCAGCAATTAATGTTACAATATTTTATCCTATTTAAAATGACCCATGAAAAAATAAATAAATAAAATAAAATAAAATGACCTATGAATTCTCTTCTTCCAACTTTAGTTTCAAGTTACCAAAATCCAAAGAGACTATTTTAGATAGATGTTCCCCCAAACAATTATTTCTAAAGAGTTTACCTAAAATCTCTTTTATCTCCTTTATTCTTAGAGATCACAGAAGATTAAAGTTTCAGAGAGGTCAGATAGATCATTTACATCTCAAAGGCATAATAGAAGTACCAATTCCTTCTAGAAAGCCAGCTTAACCAATTATAAAAAGCTCACTTTGATACAATACCAGAGTCATTAGAGGCCATCATCCTCTAGATCTCTTGGCAGCTCCCATTAAACCAGGACAGCCCCCACAAGGCCCTGTCTACCTAACAGTAGACAGCCACCTACTCCAGAATTCCTTCCTCCCTCACAACATCTTTCAGAGTCATCCCTGGAAGTTTTGGGCCCCGCATGTCAGCTGTCGGCCAGCCAGGAATCATACCTGCAACTCTCAGGCCCTACATGCTAGTGGACAGTACCTGCAACTTTCCATTCCAGTCCTATATTTCTTGACATCTCAGCTCTCATGGGAGTTTCCTTGGTCTCCTGGCTGGTTCTGCCAATTGTTAGGTTGTACCACACAGGTCTATGAGGCCTATACTTACCCAGCTTCAAGACCAAAGAAAGAGCTAGGAGTCAGCAACAGAGAAATCAGTGGTCTAATGGATGGTGAAGCTTACACATATGGAGCAAGGTCCTGGAGTGACACCCCAGCATGTGCAGCAGAAGGCAGGCAGGACTTGGCTATCTTCTCTTCAGTGGGGAAAGGGGAAATTCTCATCCTGACCTTATTTATTACTACTGGTAATAAATAGTAATAAATTTACTGTTAATAAATAGATGGACAAGCACCAAGTTCTTCTGCTATGCCTAGTAGATGATAAACAAATAGTTGAGGTAAAGTGGAGAGGCTGGGCAGCAGTTGACTTTCCTCTCTGATGTGGAAGCCCTTTTCGTTATTAACTGTATCTGTTCCCACTGAGAGTGTGAAGAACATCTTAGACTGAAAGCCTTCCAGTGATCTATAAAGAACCATTCCTCTTACCTCTCTGGTTCATATTCTTCTCTTCATCCCCAGGCCACATTGCTGTGACTTTGTTAAATTAACACATATTAAGCAGAGCCCTAGAGTGTCAAATGATGAGCCATAGTTCAACTAAAGATCACAAGGAAACCAGAATAAGGTTTATCACTCAAAGGTTCTGGAGAAGGTACACAGCACATACCTGGAGGTGCCCATGGGGAAGTCAAGACGGTGCAGGCAGAGAGCACATGGCTTTTTTAGGGACTGTGGATGGACTGCTTTGGATTCCCAGACTAAGGTCAGATGGCTCAATTCAAAGCAAAAACAGCAGGGTTTCAGTAAGCTCCTAAGGGCACACAAGGGGGAGGAAGGCCCTGGGAAGACTAGTGCTCACAAAGACTGCTGGAGAAGTTATATCAGTTTATATTTGTTTGTGACTGCGTGCTCTGTTCTCTACAAACTGTCATCTAGGGCATGCAACTTTGGGATGGGCTAGTGTCAGGTCACGGAGAAGACAATGGCACCCCACTCCAGTACTCTCGCTGGAAAATCCCACGGACGGAGGAGCCTGGTAGGCTGCAGTCCATGGGGTCGCTAAGAGTCGGACACGACTGAGCGACTTCCCTTTCACTTTTCACTTTCACGCATTGGAGAAGGAAATGGCAACCCACTCCAGTGTTCTTGCCTGGAGAATCCCAGGGATGGGGAAGCCTGGTGGGCTGCTGTCTATGGGGTCGCACAGAGTCGGACACGACTGAAGCGACTTAGCAGCAGCAGCAGCAGTGTCAGGTCAAGGCCCTGCAGGCCACTTGGCACCAAATCATGCCAAGACAGCAATATCATGGAGTAGTTTAGCTGACTTCTTGGCACATATGCACATTCTTGATCATAAACAATAAAGAACATAAATGAACAAACAATATAAATAAATAGCAACAGGAGCTAAATTCTGTGGAGACCCCCTCTGTGACAGCACTGTTCTCAGCACTCTGCTGGCATGAGCTCCCTTAATCCTCACTGTAATGCTATGATGCTATTAGCAGTGCTGCTCCTCATGTGAGGAATCAGAAACACAGAGGAGGGAAGTAACCTACTGAGCTAGAGAGCAAGACAGCATGTCTTCCCCTAAAAAGAAAAGAAAGAATGGAATGCTTATGCCCATTTTCTCCTTCAAAGACTCCAATGAGGTGGCTGTAGAAGAAGAAAAGAGAAGAAGAGACACTGTAGAAATTATGACTTGGGTGAATGAGAACCTGAAAAGTTATGAAGAGAAAGCTTTGGTAGAATTGAGGACAGCTGATAGATTTCATCATTAGGTTGAGTACTTAGTTATCATAAATTAGTCATATTCCTGTTTCTCATCTGTATAATGTATATATGTTGCATTTAACATCAACAATTAGGAAACCAGAATTGAAAGAGACATGTGTACTCCAATGTTCATCGCAGCACTGTTTATAATAGCCAGGACATGGAAGCAACCTAGATGTCCATCAGCAGATGAATGGATAAGAAAGCTGTGGTACATATACACAATGGAGTATTACTCAGCCATTAAAAAGAATACATTTGAATCTGTTCTAATGAGGTGGATGAAACTGGAGCCTATTATACAGAGTGAAGTAAGCCAGAAAGAAAAACACCAATACAGTATACTAACGCATATATATGGAATTTAGAAAGATAGTAACTACAACCCTGTATGCGAGACAGCAGAAGAGACACAGATGTATAGAACAGTCTTTTGGACTCTGTGGGAGAGGGAGGGGGGGATGATTTGGGAGAATGGCATTGAAACATGTATAATATCATATAAGAAACGAATCGCTAGTCCAGGTTCGATGCAGGATACAGGAAGCTTGGGGCTGGTGCACTGGGATGACCCAGAGTGATGGTATGGGGAAGGAGGTGGGAGGGGGGTTCAGGGTGGGGAACACGTGTACACCCATGGCAGATGCATGTTGATGTATGGCAAAACCAATACAATATTGTAAAGTAAAATAATAATAATAATAATAATTTAAAAAATAAAAAGCCAAAACTCTAAAAAAAAAAATTTTTTTTCAGTTTTCATTTTGTGTTGCAAACCCAGAGGAATGAAGTATCACATAAACAGAGTATTCAGCTCCAATTCTTATTGTGTAATATAACCCTAACCTAGCCTGTAAGCTTTATAAAAATACAGATTCTTTTACTTCATTGTATTCCCTACAATACTATGTATACAGTGATTTATCTACAAAGCTTTCCCATCAATGAACTTACGACAAAAGAAATTGTAAGGAAAACATCTCATTGGCTATTCAACTTACAACTCAAGAAGGAAGAAAATACACGCAGCTCAGCTTACTAATTATTCATTCATATGTCAATTTGAGGCATAGGAAAATATTTTCCCATAGAAGGTGTATAATATATGTCTTTGAATACAAAAATAACTAGAGTTCAGATTCATCTAAGTTTCAAATGAAAGCACTAACATCTTATCCCACAAATAAGACATTAGCATTGCACTTCTGGACCTGGGGTGGCACATGAAATATAAAGAATGGAGAATGGGGGAATGGGGATGAAACATGGGCACCGTGAGTCTGGAGACTAAGAGAGCAGTCCAAGGCAGGTACTACTTAGTCAGCTCTCCTGCCCCAACTAGATGCTCCAGCCCATCGCTACAGACAAGTGGCAAGCTAGAGGAGCTGTAGGTGGGAGTGATCTTGGTGAGGCAGCAGTGAGCAGTGGCATGAAATGAGATCTTAATTCCTCTTCCTGGAATTGAACCTGGGTAGCCTGGATGAGAACCAGGAATTCTAGTCACCAGACCAGCAAGGGTGAAAGGCCAGAAGGTATTTTTCCCTGGATCTTTGTCTCCAGTGAAAAATGTATTTGTTATGGAGGCAAAAACTGTAAATGCAGGTACAAGGTTTGCCATTAGAACTAGCTCAACAATAAGTGGGAGATCACACAGAGAAATGGTTTGTTTAGTTAAGATAGAAGCAACGCAGAGATGCATACTTGGAGAGAAAAGGTGTGGGTGTCCCCGCTAGTGAGGAGGAGTGCAGTAACTCTTTCCAGTCTTTGCTTACCTTTAGCCAATTATCTGGTTTATTTTGCCACACCTGACCTACCCTGGGACCCTCCCCTAGGTACACATGCACCCCTCAGCCAAAACAGATCTTGAATCAAAGGTTTCTGGGAGGAGCAAGACTCATTATGGCCTGGCATTATCCCCTGACTTTTTGACCCCCAAGGACCCTTTCTGCATATGTGTAGTGTCTTCCTTGTCCCAAAACATGGGGAGGGGGAGTGGAGATCCCTTAATCCTTTACTCAGACAGGGTTTTGCCCCTTTTTATCCTTGCCATGACAATTATCTCAAATTGTTTAAAAGAGAGAAACACTACCCATTTACTCTTTTTCTGTTGTTACTTCCATTTCAGAGGGCAAACAGGAGGCTGGAGCCCACCTATCTCCTCTCTCAGGAAATGCAAACAGGAGGCCTGTTGTAAATGTCTAACCTGGAACCCGTCTATCTCCTGCCTTGGGAGGAGAGAGTTCTGTAGCAGGAAAGGAGAGGGAAAGAAAAGGGACCAGGGAAGCACTGTTGTCCAGTAGGAAGTAAGGCAAACCCAGCCACCTATGGCCAGGGAGGGCTTTCTTGTGTTACCACCTGGGAGACCCTGGGCTCATTATTTAATCTCTGCCTGGTACACAGCAATAATCAAGTATACACTTCACGATGAATACAGTTTTAAGCACTTTACAGGTATCACCTCATTTAATTCTTAAATATTCTTAGGAAAGAGAGGTCCAGAGAAGCTAAGTATCCTGGACAATGATGCCACTCAGGTCACCCCTTCTGAAGGCCTGTTGCCCCAGCTGCTGGCAGAGAGCTGTCCACTCCCAGCCCCTTGAGGATGCCTTGCCAAACAGAGCTGCCTCTACTCAAGTCAATCCCCCTCAGGGTGACCCACCTCCAATGACTGACCCCTGCGAGTGTCTCTTTGCCCTGCTTAAGGCTCCAGAGCTTCACTTCATGGCTGCCCATCTTGTCCCTCTGCCCTGTCCTGCTTCTATTGCCTTCTTCTTTCATTTGTTAGGCCAATAACACACCAGAATAAAAAATGTGTACACTAAACTCAGGCTTCACTGGTGGCTCAACAGTAAAGAATCCGCTTGCAATGCACGAGCCACAAGAGATGAGGGTTCGATCCCTAGGTTGGGAGGATCCCTGGAGAAGGGAATGGCAACTCTCTCCAGTATTCTTGCCTGGAGAATTCCATGCACAGAGGAGACTGGTGGGCTACAGCCCATGGGGTCACAAAGAATTGGACACAACTGAAGTGACTTAGCATGCACACTGCTGCTGCTGCTGCTAAGTCGCTTCAATCGTGTCCGACTCTGTGCCCACCAGGCTCCGCCGTCCTTGGGATTCTTCAGGCAAGAACACTGGAGTGGGTTGCCATTGCCTTCTCCAATGCATGAAAGTGAAAAGTGAAAGTGAAGTCGCTCAGTTGTGTCCGACTCCTAGCTACCCCAGGGACTGCAGCCTACCAGGCTCCTCCGTCCATGGGATTTTCCAGGCAAGAGTACTGGAATGAGGTGCCATAGCATGCACACACACACATACTAAACGCATCTCAGAGTCTATGTCCGAGAAAATCCAAACTGGCACACTAAGTAACTTGCTCAGGACACAAGGATCCCCAGTGGGGACCCCAATCCAAGCATAATGGTTCCAGAGCCTGAGCTCCTAACTGCTCTGTTCCACTGCCTTACACCCAGAGCCTTCATTACCCAAGACTCCTACCACAGTCTACACAAACTCTGACTTTTCATTAGGTAGATGGTTCAGGTAAAGATTTTGCCTCCCAACTGCCAAACAGAATTTTAGTTATATAAGGGAGAGGCACGCAGCCGTCTGTCTCTGGGAATAGATCTTATATTAACAGAATCTACCCTAATTTCATCTCTCCCCCTTTTTCAAAGTATTCTCAGTGGCATGCCAAGTCAGTAAGAACTTAAGATTTCCTGAACTTCAGAACTGAAGATTAAAAGGACAGAAAATGAAGTCCACAGAGCAAGCTTCCTCTTTGGATATCCTAGCTTAAAACTGACCATTTTAAAATATGGTGAGAGATTGTCTACCCAGTCTAAGAAGCTAATTTTCTAAAAGACAACTTTCCATGATGGACAGGCTAAGATATTTTTCAAGTTAGTATTTTCTTCCACTCTGTTGATATCCTCAGTTTAACTTCCAATTTCCATAATATAGAAGGCCAAAATACCCTAATGTTGATTTAAACAACTGTGAGTTCCCCAATATACCTTGTTTTGATTTTGCTTTCTTTCTTCTTTTGCTATGGGGTTCATAGATGCCTCTTCTACAGTCACAGTATTTCATTTACAAACATGTCACACTGTCTAAATTTAACCTAATTAGCAAGCCAGGGCACCTAATCCTCAGGCATTTTCCCACTCCTCCAGACCCCCCTCACTCCAATAGTCTCAGTTGTCAATGCAAAGTCATTTCCAAAAACCAAGACAGGATAAATGGAAACTGGTTTTCACCACAGAGAAAACAGTCCCATCCTCCCTATTTTCTGGGACCTGAGTTTCTTCAGGGGTTTTTAAATCTCATTAAAGACTACAACAAGTTCCACAGCTGCTGAGGAGCCTCAGGATAATTCAAGCTGATGCCTTTCATTCCACTTCCTGGAGTGTTGGTAACCAGGATGGGGCAGTCACTACTGTGAACCCCATCTTAGATCTGTGCTGTTCAGCGAAGTCATGGTGTTCAGTCATTATGCAGTGCATTTTCACCCTGCCTCCAATTGTTCTGGTCATGTCAAAAATGTAGCTTTGATGCCTACATTGCATTGAAGAAAAGAGGAAAAAGTAATAGAAAGAAGGGAGTAGGATTAGCAGCTCAAAAGTTTTAAAAATTTTGATCTCATTGAAATGAAAACATACTTTATCTACCTTCTTCAGATGTTACTGATTGCATTAATTCCAGACATAAGTAAGTCAGTAGGTGCCTTTTTTATTTTCCAAGCTGGTGATGTTTTTCTACAGGGAGCCTGCAAAGGAAAACTGTCTCTCTCCTAGTGCTCCTAGGCAAAGCATTGAAGTACAATCCCAACAAAATCAAAGTGACAGCTAGAAGGCACCCCTAATTGCCAGCTCACTGAGTTCTTTCAGGACTTGAATACAATTGTCAATTATCAAGGTCTCTTTGTAGACTAGACAAGTAACAATGAATGTAAGGTCTAAATTAGACTTTCCAAAAAGACATTGCTACCTTTTCACATCTGATAGCAGTATTCAACGGCAAACCCAAGATCAAATGTAAACTAAGATATTAGGAAAAGGCATCAAAGCAACTATAAAATAAATTATTAAAATCTGTTAGTAACTGTGTTTAATGCAAAGTCACATAGTCACAGTTAACATATTTTGCACACCAAAAATGAACACATACCTAGTACATGGTCTGACCATAAAAATTACTTCAATAACTCTCTAGTGAGTGACCCCTGCGTGCTATGCACTCACTTTTCTCAGCACTGCAGGTAAAGTTGTGAACAAAACAGGCAAGGTCCCTGCCCTCATGGAAGTTACATTCCAATAACAGTTATACATAAAATTTAATATTTCTTAATCACATATCTTTCATCCCCTTTGCATATAAATCATAAGAAAATAATGGGAAAGGGTTGTAAATTGGACCAAGAAATACTTAGGAACTAAGTCGCTGGGGGACACTGAAGGGACTCACTCTCTTTACTGTCATCTCACTTCACAGATTAAATGACAGAACTTTATGTCCATCCAGTCCAGTCCCCTTCTATGCTGAATCACATTCAAATCATTCTAGACTAAAGAGAATCTGTGCCACTTTTAAATGTCTTACATGGCATTTGAAGGAGATTGGGTCTACTGGACAAGAAAAAGGAGAAATGGACCTGTCTCTTCCTCTCTAAGCTTTTAAGACCACAGTTATTTCTGTCAGGGGAAATGAGAAAAGAATCACATGACTTACAAACCCCTGGAGGGAGATCTTACTGGATAAAGCATCATTGTTACTATTTAATACACAGTATTCAGATAGCTGAAAGGAAGCAGTAAGCAGGTATCCATGTTCTTGACACTTGGTTCTGTTTGTCCAAATTCTCCTTTTAATGTTTCCCGCTTTCCTGTTGGCTGTTGTAGCATGCACTCAAAGTAGAAGTAGGGTTAGTAAGTTGGAAATACTGTCTCACTTACATGGCTTTTTATTGGAGAAAATGAGAATGAAAGAACTGATTTTCTTCTCCCTCTCTGTATACACATTCCCTAAGCATCTTCACTCATTCTTCTGATTCTATCCATCATTAACTCCAAATTTGTTTAACTCCAAATCTCTGCATCTAAGTAAATTTAATAGATGCCATACTAGTATTTAAAACTCAACAGAGCCAGCACTGGGATCATGGCTTCCCCCATGCTCTACATACTGATTCTCTTCATGTATCCTATGTCTCAATGAAGGGCACCACCATCATGTCCAAAGTCACCTACCACTCAAGAAAAACTATAACAGGAACATGCAACAGTCACCTACAACAACAGTTGAGAACCAGGAAAAGATACTGCTGAAAGAATTTTTTAAAGACAGAAACAAATGGAAAAATATCCATTTTGATGGATTGGAAGACATAATATGGTTAAGATATCCAATTTCCATCAATGGTGGTGCCATAAAAAATTTGAGAAAGAGAATGAATGAGAGGCCACATTATTAGAAAATAACTTTGAAAAAAAGACTGATGTGAATGGACAGGGGAAAACAGGCAGTACTGAAAAATGGATGCTGGACTTGATATGTGAGCCTCTCCAGCCCTTCCCTCCTACTGTCAGAGTTTAGAGAGGGTTGAAATATGGGAAGAGATTAAGGGAATTGATCTCTACATCCACTTCCTTGCCCTGTCCCTATTTAAATCCATCCTCTTTAGCCATGTCATTTTTCTTTTTCACTTAAAATGTCTTTCACATGACACAAATCTGGGTTCATGGTGACAAGGGGTACAAAACTTGCAGCCTTCCTATGAACAAACACCCAACACATCCCTGCACTTCCATGTGGCTGCTGGGCAGGACCAATGGAATGGGCTGAATACTGGAAGAAAAGCTACAGTATTTAGTGGGGAAGCTTGCCACCTACGGCCTGTCTGGTCCATGCATGGGTGGACCATGAGAGACCTTATAAAGGCTTTGAACGGAGAAAGAAAAATAGATTCCAAGTACATGCCATTCTGAAAAAAAAAAAGCAAAACTATGGAAACAATGATAAGATCATTGGTTGCCAGGAGATTTGGGGGGATGAAAAAAGACTAGTTTTTATAAGCAGTGAATATACTTTGAATGACATTATAATGATGGATATATGTTATTAAACCTTTGTCCAACCCCAGAGAATGTGCAACACTACTTATTTCATTAAAGTTAATCCTAAGATGAACTGGGGGGAAAAAAGTCTTTGATTTTTGTTATCATCCCTACTCTGCCCAACAGAAACCATAGTAATCAATTCTCTGTTCCAAGTTATATATATAAATATGTTGAAAAATTCTGTCCTCAGGTTTGATGTGTTCAGTGTACACTTCCTTTCTGTCCACTTTCTAAGCCGAAAACAATACCCTACCAGTTATCACCCAATGAGCTGTAAAACATTCAAGGTTGCACTTTCTCCACAAAGTGAAGAGAAGGCCATAGAATGTCTTAAAAGAAAATGTACACTTCAGAAAAATGTGGAATGTGGGGAAGGATGGGGAATAAGCTCCCCCCAACCCAAGAAGGAGAGACTCATAAGACTACACTGTTTCCAGTAGACAAATTAGCAGGACCTATGCAAGTGATTTTTGCATAAACAACAAAGACCTCTCCAAGTATTTCCTTCAGTCCATTGAGCAGTAAGCCCCAAAGCATCCCTGACTGGGAGGAAGAAGCCAGAGGCTATCAGCCAAGGGACACTTGAGTCTTTGCTTTTATGTCATTTATTTCTTTTAAGTGACCTCTGCCACTTTGGCTTTATGTGTGGGCACTCATCCTTTACAAGCAAATACAATTGTGAGGCATTTTCCTCTGTGTATAGTTAGATAATGAATTCTTCCTGTTGAAAAGTGACCTCAAGAGCCCGGGACCTCATTTCATTTCAATTTGTGCCAATGAACCACTTGACAAATAGCTCTTTTTAGAGTCATGTATAACTTTGGGTTTTAGTCCTAAGCATTGTTGTGCTTCTGACAAGGACAAATCGGGCTGTACAATGTGTTTCCTATCCTCTGCAGGGCCAGTGATTACAGAACTAGCTGGGTGGGATCAGCATTGAGTATTTCGCTGTGATTCATTTGCTTTGAGTACAATTACTACAAAATCACAAAGTCCTGGATGGGCTAAAAATCACCAAATAGAAAGCAAACTTACTTTTAAATATATAAACACACAAAGATATACACACACATGAAGAGTCCTGATTCAAGAGTGTTCTTGGAATTCCTTAGTGTCTAATGCAAATAATTTCACATTTCTAGTCAGTTTTTGTTCTATGAGACCTAGAGTTATGTTCCTCCTGGTACTCTTGAAAAGCACTGAAGTTCTCCTGTTAGAATTCTGTCAGCTCTTTTTTGAACACAAGTGATAAACCAAATTTGCACACTGTTGATCTAAAATTCTAGTCTTTAATATGAGTGTAATAAAATGACATTAGGAGTCATGCCTGTCCAAACACCACAGGAACTCTGCCAGGGATGCTTGGAATAGCTGCCATTTGCTCATCTCTTCTCAGCCCGAAATTATTTAAACTTTACCTGTTTCCATCTCAAATTATCTTATAACTGCCTTCATATTATAGGTTTATACCCAAAGTAGCTACCATACCAACTGGCACCCAGACATCAGGGACATGGAATTGGCTATCTCTTTTTTCTCACCTGATACAGTCTGATCAGTATTTACAGAATTATCTAAGGAGAGAAAAATTGCCTTCAATCTAGAAACTTACTAAAGGAGTCATCTAATACATTCTTCAGTATGAAGTGCTCCACAAAGCTTTATTTTCAAAAACTGCCAAGTTATTTGCTGTTTAGAAAATATACCTGTATAATTTGATTCTTGTTTTCCAAGTGAGACTACCGAAATTACATTATGATCAATGTACACTATTTTTAAGATTTTTATCTAAATTACTAGAAATTAAAAACTACTTTCAAAAGTTTCCAAAACTGACATGGGAAAAATTCATGCATTATAGATACGAAGAACTGACTCACTGGAAAAGATCCTGATGCTGGGAAAGATTAAAGGCAGGAGGAGAAGGAGACAACAGATGAAGGAGGAAGAGATGATTGGATGGCATCACTAACTCAATGGACCTGAGTTTGAGCAAGCTCCAGAAGTTAGTGATGGACAGGTAAGCCTGGCATGCTGCAGTCCATGGGGTCGCAAACAGTCAGGCATGACCGAGCAACTGAACTGAACTGACACTTAGTTGTGGGGCTTCCCTGGTAGCTCAGACAGTATAAAATCTGCCTGCAATAGAGGGGACCCCAGTTTGACCCTTGAGTCAGGAAGACCCACTGTAGAAAGGAATGGTAACCCACTCCAGTATTCTTGCCTGGAGAATTCCATGGACAGAGGAGCCTGGTATACTGCAGTTCATGAGGTCGCAAAGAGTCAGACATGACTGAGCAACTAACAAACATACACATCCTTAGTTGCCTGTGAATTCCTGTTGTGTCGGTCTCTAAATCAAAAGATACTAATGCCCACTCTGTATCCTTAATAGAAGATTGTTTAACAATTTGTGAGTACCTTTCCAAATAGGAAAAATTCTTCAAAATATTTTAGAAAAGTATCTCTCTAATTGAATGTCTATTATGAGCACTCCTTCTAACTGACCATTGAAATCTTCAGAAGGCCAGGAAATCACAAGAGCAATTGGCATGGCATCTACTATCCTCCACCTGGACACCTGCAAGTCCCGTGACCTAGGGCAGACATGTGACTTTTCTAAACTTGAATTTCCTTATCTTTAAACAAACATGGGACTAACCGGACTTCATTTTCAACAGTATGGTGGAACAGATATGTGAATAGCCTCTAACGGACAATAACCAAAAATACTGAATAATGTATTTTTAAAATCTTTAAAATCCATCACTGACAAGGCAAGCAAATGAGGACTCTTGAGAGCAGGAAAAAAAAAAAAAAAAAGTGAACACTGGAATTTAGAAAGGTGAACAGAGCTTCAAGGAATGTTTTCATCCTGAGGTCATCAAATTAACCCAGGGACCTTGAGCCTCAGATTTGAAGTGGGAAAGAAAATAAGCCTGGAGCTACCTAGAGCTGTCTAATAGGGGATCTGTACATAAAGTGGACTCTAAAGTCCTATGCAAGTGTAAAATAGAAATAAATGTTCCTTTCAGCAAGGGATAAAAGAGAAACTTAACATTTCTCAACCTGGCCTCCTCTGATCTGAAGTTGGTCTCCTCTGATATTTCATAACCATCACCAGCCACCATATGTGCTTCTAGCCTGAGTCCTAACACTACCTTTGTGATCCAGAAAAACACCAACCTAGTTACTTAATTTCCTACATCAGTGAAGTGAAGTGAAGTGCAGTGAAAGTTGCTCAGTCATGTCTGACTCTTTGCGACCCCATGGACTAGACAGTCCATGGCATTCTGCAGGCCAGAATACTAGAGTGGGTAGCCTTTCCCTTCTCCAGGGGATCGTCCCTACCCAGGGATCGAATCCAGGTCTCCCACAGTGCAGGCAGATTCTTTACCAGCTGAGCCACAAGCGAAGCCAAAGAATACTGGAGTGGGTAGCCTTTCCCTTCTCCAGCTGATCTTCCCAACCAAGGAATCAAACTGAGGTCTCCTGCATTGAAGGCAGATTCTTTATCAACTGAGATATGAGGGAAGTAGTATCACCAAACATCCATCAAAAATAAAAATATAACATATACACAAATTTTTATCAGACTATAAAAATCCCATCAAATAACTTTATGAGAAATATAAGCTCAGAGTACATATAATAATACTATAAAACACACACATACAAATAAGAACCAAAAGAAATCAGATATATAAAGATTTATCCACTGAAATGATCAAACTCAGATCATAAAATAAGTGTATTTAATATATTTAAAGATATTAGAAAGAATACTTCAAATATGTGAAGAAAGTAATTGAAAATAAATAAAGAAATATTGAAAAAAATAAAACTTTAAGAAAATATAATATTTGAAATTTTTAAAAACCTGCATGACAAAAAAAGAAAACTACAGGCCAATATCACTGATGAACACAGATGCAAAAAATCCTCAACAGAATTCTAGAAAACAGAATCCAGCAACATATTAAAAAGATCATACATCATAACCAAGGGCTTTATGCCAGGGGTGCAAGGATTATTCAATATTTGCAAATCAGTCAATGTGATACACCACATTAACAAATTGAAAGATAAAAACCATATGATTATCTCAACAGATGCAGAGAAAGCCTTTGACAAAATTCAACACACATTTATGATAAAAAAAAAAAATCCTCCAGAAAGCAGGCATAGAAGGAACATACCTTAACATAATAAAAGCCATATATGATAAACCCACAGCAAACATCAGATCAGATCAGTCGCTCAGTCGTGTCCAACTCTTTGCGACCCCATGAATCACAGCACGCCAGGCCTCCCTGTCCATCACCAACTTCCAGAGTTCACTCAGACTCAGGTCCATCGAGTCAGTGATGCCATCCAGCCATCTCATCCTCTGTTGTCCCCTTCTCCTCCTGCCCCCAATACCTCCCAGCATCAGGGTCTTTTCCAATGAGTCAACTCTTCGCATGAGGTGGCCAAAGTACTGGAGTTTCAGCTTTAGCATCAGTCCTTCCAAAGAAATCCCACGGCTGATCTCCTTCAGAATGGACTGGTTGGATCTCCTTGCAGTCCAAGGGACTCTCAAGAGTCTTCTCCAACACCACAGTTCAAAAGCATCAATTCTTCAGTGCTCAGCCTTCTTCACAGTCCAACTCTCACATCCATACATGACCACAGGAAAAACCATAGCCTTGACTAGACGAACCTTTGTTGGCAAAGTAATGTCTCTGCTTTTGAATATGCTATCTAGGTTGGTCATAACTTTCCTTCCAAGGAGTAAGCATCTTTTAATTTCATGGCTGCAGTCACCATCTGTAGTGATTTTGGAGCCCAGAAAAATAATACTCAATGGCAAAAAAATTTAAAGCATTTCCCCTAAAGTCAGGAACAAGACAAGCGTGCCCACTCTCACCACTACTTTTCAACATAGTTTTGGAAGTTTTAGCCACAGCAATCAGAGCAGAAAAAGAAATAAAAGGAATCCAGATTAGAAAAAAAGAAGTAATACTCTAAATGTTTGCAGACGACATGATCCTCTATGTAGAAAACCCTAAAGATACCACCAGAAAATTACTAGAGCCAATCAATGAATATAGTAAAGTTGCAGGATATAAATTAATACACAGAAATCCCTTGCATTCCTACACACTAACAATAATAAAACAGAAAGAGAAATTAAGGAAACAATCCCATTCACTATTGTGACAAAATGAATAAAATAGGAATAAATCTACCTAAAGAAACAAAGGACCTATATATAGAAAAGTATAAAACACTGATGAAAGAAATCAAAGATGACACAAATAGATGGAGAAATATACCATGTTCATGGATTGGAAGAATCAATAGAGTGAAAATGAATATACTACCCAAAGCAATCTATAGATTCAGTGCAATCCCTATCAAGCTACCAATGGTATTTTTCACAGAACTAGAGCAAATAATTTCACAATTTGTATGAAAATACAAAAAACCTAGAATAGCCAAAGCAATCTTGAGAAAGAAGAATGGAACTGGAGGAATAAACCTGCCTGACATCAGACTACGTGTCAAAGCTATAGTCATCAAGACAGTATGGTACTGGCACAAAGACAGAAATATAGATCAATGGAACAAAATAGAAGCCCAGAAATACCTATGGACACCTTATCTTTTACAAAGGAGGCAAAAATATACAATGAAGAAAAGACAATCTCTTTAACAAGTGGTGCTGGGAAAACTGGTCCATCACCTGTAAAAAATGAAACTAGAACACTTTCTAATACCATACACAAAAACAAACTCAAAATGAATTAAAGATCTAAATATAAGACCGGAAACTATAAAACTCCTAGAGGAAAACATAGGCAAAACACTCCCTGACATAAACCACAGCAGGATCCTCTATGCCCCACCTCCCAGAGTAATGGAAATAAAAGCAAAAATAAACAAAAGGGACCTGATTAAACTTATAAGTTTTTGTACAATGAAGGAAACTATAAGCAAGGTGGAAAGACTGCCTTAAGAGTGGGAGAAAATAATAGCAAACAAAGCAACTAACAAAGAATTAATCTCAAAAATATACAAATAACTCATGCAGCTCAATACCTGTGTCAGAAAAATAACTGACGCAATCAAAAAAGGGCCAAAGAAATGGACATTTCTCCAAAGACATACAGATGGCTAACAAACACATGAAAAGATGCTCAACATCACTCATTATCAGAGAAATGCAAATCAAAACCACAATGAGGTACCATCTCACGCCAGTCAGAATGGCTGCTATCAAAAAGTCTACAAACAATAAATGCTGGAGAGGGTGTGGAGAAAAGGGAACTCTCTTACAGTGTTGGTGGGAAGGCAAACTAATATAGCCACTATGGAGAACAGTGTGGAGATTCCTTAAAAACTGAAAATAGAACTGCCATATGACCAGCAATCACACTGCTGGGTATACACACCGAGGAAACCAGAATTGAAAGAGACATGTGTACCGCAGTGTTCATTGCAGCACTGTTTACAATAGCTAGGACATGGAAGCAACCTAGATGTCCATCAGCAGACGAATGGGTAAGAAAGCTGTGGTATATATACACAATGGAATATTACTCAGCTATTAAAAAGAATGCATTTGAATCAATTCTAATGAGGTAGATGAAACTGGAGCCTGTTATACAGAGTTAAGTAAGTCAGAAAGAAAAACACCAATATAGTATATTAATACATATAAATGGCATTTAGAAAGATGGTAATGACAGCTCTATATGCAAGACAGCAAAAGAAACAGTTACAAAAAACAGACTTTTGGACTCTGTGGGAGAAGGCGAGGGTGGGATGATTTGATAAAATAGCATTGAAACATGTATATTACCATATGTGAAATAGATGACCAGTCCAAGTTCAATGCATGAAACAGGGCACTCAAAGCCGCTGCACTGGGACAACCCAGAGGGATGGGATGGGGGGAGGTGGGAGTGGGGTTCGGGATAGGGGACACATGTACACCCATGGCTGATTCATGTCAATGTATGGCAAAAACCACTACAATATTGTAAAGCAATTAGCTTCCAATTAAAATAAATTACTTAATTTAAAAAACATGCCTGCATGAAATCAATGATAAATTAGGCACAGCTGAGACAATCTGTAACCCACAATACAAAGACATTCAGAATGCAGCATAAACAGACAAAAACTCCCAAAAAATAAAGTTAAAAACCATGAGGGATAGAGTAAAAATTCTAACATACTCTAGTAGATGTCTAGCAGGAAAGAAAGAAAGAATGAAGGGGATAAAATATACAAAGGGAATGACTAAGACTCTTTCAGAAACGAAGATTGTAAATCAAATTCATAATTTTCAGTAACTGCCCAGAAGAAAAACATGTTTAAATCCACATTTAGATAAATTAAAAGGAAATTTCAGGATAGTAAGTTCCCATCACTTCATTGCAAATAGATGAGGAATCAGTGACAGACTATTTTCCTGGGCTCCAAAATCATTGCAGATGGTGACTGCAGCTGTGAAATTAAAAGACACTGGCTCTTTACAAGAAAAGCTATGACAAACCTAGATAGCAGTTATGACAAACCTAAAAAGCTGAGACATTACTTTGCTGACAAAAGTCCATCTAGTCAAAGCTATGGTTTTTCCAGTAGTCACATATGGAGTTGGACCATAAAGAAGGCTGAGCACCAAAGAATTTATGCTTTTGAACTGTGGTGTTGGAGAAGACTCTTGAAAGTCCCTGGACTACAAGGAGATCAAGCCAGGCAATCGTAAAGGAAATCAGTCCTAAATATTCATTGGAAGGACTGATGCTGAAGCTGAAGCTCCAAAACTTGGGCCACTTGATGCAAAGAGCCAATGCATTAGAAAAGACCCTGATGCTGGGAAAGGTTGAAGGCAGAAGGAGAAGGGAACGACAGAGGGCCAGATGGTTGGATTACATCACCGACTCCATGGACATTGGTTTGAGCAAGCTCAGAGATATGATAAAGGACAGGAAAACTGGCGTGCTACAGTGCATGGGGCTGCAAAGAGTCAGACATGACTGAGCAACCGAACAACAACAGCAACAAGTCAGAGAGACAATACAAAGAACGCATTATCAAATTGATGGCAGACCCTTCAATACCCGTCACAACAGTGGAAGCCAGAAGACAACGAAGTAATATACTTCAAATTCTAGGTCAAACTAAGAATGCATACCTAGTGAAACTCCTTTGAAAAAACTGAGGGTGAAATATAGATATAGTTGACTCTTGAACAACACAGGCTTGAACTACACAGGTCCACCTTAGGTGAATCTTTTTCAGTAAATATACTGGAAAACTTTGGACATTTGCAACGATTTGAAAAAACTCAAACTGGGTAGCCTGAAAATATCCAAAAAAATAAGAAAATGTTAAGTATGTCATGAATGCATAAAATATATGCAAATATTAGTCTATTTTATCATCTACTGCCACAAAATATGGGCTTCCATGGTGATTCAGTGGTAAAGAATTTGCCTACCAATGCAGGAGACACAGGTTCAATCCCTGGGTCAGGAAGATTCACTAGAGAAGGAAATGGCAACCCACTCCAGTATTCTCGACTGGGAAATTCCATGGTCAGAGGAACCTGGTGAGCTACAATACATGGGGTCACAAAAGAGTTGGATACAACTTAGCAACTAAACAACAACCACAAAATATACACAAATATATCCAAAAAGTTAAAGTTTATTGAAATTTGGAGCGGTGAGCAGCAGCTGTGTGGCACTGGAGTGGTGAGCAGCCAAGAGGAGATACCCCATGTCCAAGGTAAGGAACAGCAGCTGCGCTTTGCTGGAGCAGCTGTGAAGAGATATCCCACGTCCAAGGTAAGAGAAACCCCAGTAAGACAGTAGGCACTGACAGAGGGCATCAGAGGGCAGACAGATGAAACCACAGTCAGAAAACTAGCCAATCTGATCACATGGACCACAGCCTTGTCTAACTCGATGAAACTATGAGCATGCCGTGTAGGGCCACCCAAGACGGACGGGTATGGTGGAGAGTTCTGACAGAATGTGGTCCACTGGAGAAGGAAATGGCAAACCACTTCAGCATTCTTGCCTTGAGAACCCCATGAACAATATGAAAAGGCAAAAAGATAGGACACTGAAAGATGAACTCCCCAGGTTGGTAGGTGCACAATACGCTATTGGAAATCAGTGGAGAAATAACTCCAGAAAGAATGAAGGGATGGAGCCAAAGCAAAAACAACACCCAGTTGTGGGTGGGACTGGTGATAGAAGCAAGGTCCAATGCTGTAAAGAGCAATATTTCATAGGAACCTGGAATGTCAGGTCCATGTTCAAGACAAATTGAAAGTGGTAAAACAGGAGATGGCAAGAGTGAACGTCAACATTCTAGGAATTAGTGAACTAAAATGGACTGGAATGGGTGAATTTCACTCAGATGACCATTATATCTACTACTGTGGGCAGGAATCCCTTAGAAGAAATGGAGTAGCCATCATGGTCAATAAAAGAGTCCGAAATGCAGTACTTGAATGCAATCTCAAAAACGACAGAATAATTTCTGTTCATTTCCAAGGCAAACCATTCAATATCACAGTAATCCAAGTCTATGCCCCAACCAGTAACGATGAAGAAGCTGAAGTTGAACAGTTCTATGAAGACTTAACAAATCCTTTTAGAACACACACCCAAAAAAGATGTCCTTTTCATTACAGGGGACTGGAATGCAAAAGTAGGAAGTCAAGAAACACCTGGAGTTACGGGCAAATTTGGCCTTGGAGTACAGAATGAAGCAGGGCTAAGGCTAATAGAGTTTTGCCAAGAGAAAGCACTGGTCATAGCAAACCTCCTCTTCCAACAACACCAGAGAAGACTCTACACATGGATATCACCAGATGGTCAACATCAAAATCAGACTGATTATATTCTTTGCAGCCAAAGATGGAGAAGCTTTATACAGTTGGCAAAAACAAGACCGAGATCTGACTGTGGCTCAGATCATGAATTCTTTATTGCCAAGACTTAAACTGAAGAAAGTAGGGAAAACTACTAGGCCATTCAGGTATGACCTAAATCAAATCCCTTATGATTATACAGTGGAAGTGAGAAATAGATTTAAGGGACTAGATCTGATAGAGTGCATGAAGAACTACGGATGAAGGTTCATGACATTGTACAGGGGGCAGGGAGCAAGACCATCCCCAAGAAAAACAAATGCAAAAAAACAAAATGGCTGTCTGAGGAGGCCTTACAAATAGCTGTGAAAAGAAGAGAAGTGAAAAGCAAAGGAGAAAAGGAAAGATATACCCATTTGAATGCAGAGTTCCAAAGAATATCAAGGAGAGATAAGAAAGCCTTCCTCAGTGATCAGTGCAAAGAAAGAGAGGAAAATATTAGAATGGGAAAGACTAGAGATCTCTTCAAGAAAATTAGAGATACCAAGAGAACATTTTATGCAAAGATGGACTCGATGAAGGACAGAAATGGTATGGACCTAACAGAAGCAGAAGATATTAAGAAGACGTGGCAAGAATACACAGAAGAACTGTACAAAAAAGATTTCATGACCCAGATAATCACGATGGTGTGATCACTCACCTAGAGCTAGACATCCTGGAATGTGAAGTCAAGTGGGCCTTAGGAAGCATCACTATGAACTAAGCTAGTGGAGGTGTTGGAATTCCAGTTGAGCTCTTTCAAATCATAAAAGATGATGCTGTGCAAGTGCTGCACTCAATATGCCAGCAAATTTGGAAAACTCAGCAGTGGCCACAGGACTGGGAAAGGTCAGTTTTCATTCCAATCCCAAAGAAAGGCAATGTCAAAGACTGCTCAAACTACCACACAATTGCACTCATTTCACATGCTAGCAAAGTAATGCTCAAAATTCTCCAAGCCAGGCTTCAGCAATACATGAACCATGAACTTCCAGATGTTCAAGCTGGATTTAGAAAAGGCAGAGGAACCAGAGATCAAATTGCCAACATCTGCTGGATCATCAAAAAAGTGAGAGTTCCAGAAAAACATATCTATCTCTGCGTTATTGACTATGCTAAAGACTTTGACTATGTAGATCACAATAAATTATGGAAAATTTTGAAAGAGATTGGAATACCAGACCACCTGACCTCCCTATATGCAGGTCAGGAAACAACAGTTAGAACTGGACATGGAACAACAGACTGGTTCCAAATAGGAAAAGGGGCATGTCAAGGCTGTATATTGTCACCCTGTTTATTTAACTTATATGCAGAGTACATTATGAGAAATGCTTGGCTGGATGAAGCACAAGCTGGAATCAAGATTGCTGGGAGAAATATCAGTAACCTCAGATATGCAGGCGACACCACCCTTATGGCAGAAAGCAAAGAACTAAAGAGCCTCTTGATGAAAGTGAAAGAGGATAGTGAAAAAGTTGGCTTAAAGCTCAACATTCAGAAAACAAAGATCATGGCATCTGATCCCATCACTTCAAGGCAGATAGACGGGGAACAGTGGAAACAGTGGCTGACTTGATTTTCTTGAGCTCCAAAATCACTGTAGATGGTGACTGCAGCCATGAAATTAAAAGACACTTACTCCTTGGAAGAAAAGTTATGACCAATCTAGACAGCATATTAAAAAACAAAGACATTACTTTACCAGCAAAGGTCGGTCTAATCAAGGCAATGGTTTTTCCAGTAGTCGTGTATGGATGTAAGAGTTGGACTATAAAGAAAGCTGAGTGCTGAAGAATTGATGCTTTTGAACCGTGGTGTTGGAGAAGACTCTTGAGAGTCCCCTAGACTGCAAGGAGATCCAACCAGTCCATCCTAAAGGAGACTAGTCCTGGGTGTTCATTGGAAGGACTCATGTTGAAGCTGAAATTCCAATACTTTTTGCCACCTAATGCAAAGAGCTGACTCATTTGAAAAGACCCTGATGCTGGGGAAGATCGAGGGCAGGAGGAGAAGAGGACAACAGAGGATGAGATGGTTGGATGGCATCACTGACTCAATGGACATGAGTTTGGGTAAACTGCAGGACTTGGCAATGGACAGGGAGGCCTGGCGTACTGCAGTCCATGGGGTTGCAAAGAGTTGGACACAACTAAGCAACTGAACTGAACTGAACTGAATGTGCACAAAAACTTAAAGACTGTATATGGCTCTATTCACAACTTAGATAACATCAATATGCAGTATTATATCATAACTGTATAAAATTAACCATATTATATGCTGTACTACTGCAATATAATAATTTGTAGCCATTCCTGTTGGTACTGCAGTGAATTCTGTTACAAGTATCTGCTTAAAATGCCATTTGATCTTAATCATCTCCACATGAGCAGTTTGTCTCTCCGGTAATTTGCATATCTGCAGTAAAAAGTGATCTCTCATAGTTCTTACAAAATTTTCATCCTATTTAGTGTAATAGTGTAAACCCTGAGTAACACCATGGGACCCATATGAAGTGCCACTAATGATGCTGGAAGTGCTCCCAAAAAGTGGAGAAAAGCCATGACATTACAAAAAAAAAAGTGAATTGCTTCATATGTACCACAGACTGAGGTCTGCAGCTGCAGATGGCCACCATTTCAAATTAAGTCCAGAGTAAGAATCATTGTGAAAAAGAAAAGAAAAAAAGGAAATTTGTGAAGCTGTTGCTGCAGCTATAACAGCAGGTACGGAAACCTTGCACTTTTTGTCAAGTATCGTTTTATCTTGTATTGAAAACGCAGCTTTTATTTGGGTGCAAGATTGCTGTAAGAAAGGCATGGCTATAGATTCTAGTGTGATTAGATAAAAAACAGTCTTTATATGACAACTTAAAAGGAATATGAAGGTTCTAAAGCTGGAGAATTTAATGCCAGCAAAGGATGGTTTGATAATTTTAGAGAGAGGTTTGGTTTTCTAAATGTCAAGATAACAGGAAAAGCAGATTCAGCCAACCAAGAGGCAGTGAATGATTTCCCAGACACTGTTAAGAAAATCATTGAGGATTTTAATCAGCTATGCGTTATGCTTTGTCACTCAGTTGTGTCCGACTCTTTGCAACCCCATGGACTGTAGCCCGCCAGGCTCCTCTGTCCATGGGATTTATCTAAGCAAGAATACTGGGGTGGGTTGCAGTGCCCTCCTCCAGAGGATCTTCCAAACCCAGGGATCGAATCTAGGTCTCCCATATTGCAGGCAGATTCTTTACTCTCTGAGCCACCAGGGAAGTCCAGGAATACTGGAGTGGGTAGCCTATCCCTTCTCCATGGGATCTTCCTGACTCAGGAATTGAACTGGGGTCTCCTACATTGCAGGCAAATTCTTTACCAGCTGAGCTACCAGGGAAACCCATTAATTGGCTATACACCAATATAAAATAAAAAGTTAAAAAAAAAAGAAAATCATTGGGGCAAAAGAATACCTGCCTGAACAGGTTTTTAATGCAGATGAAAGTGTTCTATTCTGGAAAAAATGTTACAAAGGACATTTACTAGTAAGGAAGAAAAGCGAGTACCAGGATTTAAGACAGGAAGGGATACACTCACTCCACTGTTTTGTGTAAACGTAGTCAGGACTGCCCATATCTATAAAGCTGCTAAGTCCCAAGCCTTGAAGGGAAAAGGTAAACACCAGCTGCCATTCTTTTGGTTGTACAGCAAGAAGGCCTGGACAATGAGAACCACTTTTCCAGACTGGTTCCATCTATGCTTTGTCCCTGAACTCAGGAAGTACTGTGCTAGTAAGGGACTGCTTTTAAAAATTCTTTTGAGATTGGACAATGCCTCTGACTACCCAGAAGCCCAAGAGTTCAACACCAAAAATGTTGAAGTGGTCTACTTGCCTCTAGATCAGGGAGTCATAAAGAGTTTTAAGGCTCATTGGTGGCTCATATGGTAAAGAATTGCCCTGCAATGTGAGAGACCTGGGTTTGATCCCTGGGTTGGGAAGATTCCCTGGAGGAGGGCATGGCCACCCACTTCAGTGTTCTTGCCTGAAGAATCATCATGGATGGAGGATCCTGGCGAGCTACAGTCCATGGGGTCATAAAGAGTCAGGCACAACTGAGCGACTAAGCACAGCATGCACAGTATTCTATGGAAAGGACTGTCAATGTTATGGAAGAAAACTCTAATAGAGAAAAGATCATAAAAGTCTGGAAGGATTATATCATTAAGATGTCATTGTTGTTATAGAAAAAGTTATGAAATCATGAAACCCAAACAATCAATACTTCCTAGAGAAAATTTTGTCCAAATGTTGCACAGGACTCCGCAAGATTTACAACAGATCCAGTCAAAGATATCATGAAAGAAATTATAGATATGGCAGGAAAAAAAGGTAAGAAGAGTTGGAAGATATGAATCTTAGAGAAATTCAAAAGCTAAAAGACATCACATCAGAGGAATTAACAGAAGATGACTTGATAGAGATGAGTGTTTACGAACCAATGTCAGACGATGAGGAATAAGATATAGAAGAAGCAGTCACATAACAAACTGGCATTAAACAATCTTGCAGAAGGCTTCAGATTATTCAAGAGTGATTTTGACTTCTTTTCCCAGATGTACCTTCTATGATATGGGCACTGAAACTAAAGCAAATTGTGAAAGAAAGTTTGGTACCATATAGAAACATTTTTACAAAAACGAAAAAGCTAAAGTCAGGCAGAAATTATGATGTATTTCCATGAAGTTACACTGAGTGTGCCTGCCTATCCTGGCTATTAGTAATTAAGTTTTGGAGGAGGTAAAAGCTGTATGTGTATTTTTGAATCCATGAGGGGTTGGTTCCCCTAGCCGCCCCCCCACCATTGTTCAAGGGTCAATTATATTTTCAGGAAAAAAACTGAGTCTGCCAATATAGACCCTCTCTACAGGAAATTCTAAAGGACATACTACCAGCAGAAAGAAAAAGCTATACTAGTTGGAAGATATGAAATGTAAAATAGAGTAGTACAACAAGAACATGGCTCATATGTGGACAAATATAAAACAACAATATATCTAAGTTTAAAGCAAAAAACTAAAATACAGTCTAACCATGGAATATAAGTCAGATGGTAGATAACCAAAATTAAAGTATCTTCAGGTTCACATATTATTCTGGAGGAGAGTAAAGATAGTCACTTTAGATGATGCTAAGCATGCATATTTCATCTATTTACTAAAAAAAAAAAAAAAACCCACAAAAACAGGATGTATAATTCTAGTTATAGATGAAGAAGCCCATGTAAGAATTTTACTGCTTGCCTGAGGTTGTTTCCATATAGCAGAGCCAAGACTAGACCTCAGATTTCCAGATGTCTAAGCTAGTGCTGAGTTAGCGCATTGTGTGTGTTCCATGACTTCAAACTGGGAGAAAAGTGTGCCTTCACCGGTGCTCACGGGGAGATTTTCTGTAACATAACACCAGTAAGATATACGGTAGAGGAAAAGAATGAGAATGGCTACCCGGAGCCCCCAGACGACTACTGTCCATGGTGATCACACAGAACTGCCCATTAACCTTCCCTTAAGGGTTTCCCTCGTGGCTTAGCAGTAAAGAATCTGCCTGCAATGTAGGAGCTGCAGGAGACGCAGGTTCAGTCTCTGGGTCAGGAAGATCCTCTGGAGGAGGGCTTGGCAACCCACTTCCATATTCTTGCCTGGAGAAGCCCATAGACAGAGAAGTGTGGAGGGCTACAGTCCACAGTGTTGCAGAGTTGGATAAGACTGAAGCGATTTAGTATGCATGCATGCATGTAGTTGATCAACTAGGGAGATTTTCCTGAAATATTTTCTCTAATTGTGTTCAGATTCTCCCCAGAATCACTGGGGAGATTGTTCCTTGTCAGGGAACTATACAAGGTTTCATAAAGGACACCCCATATAATCTGATTAGGAAAAAAAAAAAAAGAAACTTTTTTCTAAGAAAACACCAGATAGATAAGTTTACTGGTGAGTTATTTTTAAAATTACCTTTTCACAAAAACTCTGCCAAAATAAAAAGAGGGGGAAAATTCCCTAACTCATTTAATGAGTCTAGAAAAAGCCTTGATAATAAAAGCAAAAAAGGGTTGTACATATAAGAAATGTCAGGCCAGTTCCATTTATACTTATAGATGACAGGAATCTAAAATAATAATTAACAAATTCCATCAAGGTATAAAAAAGATAATGGATAATGATAAACTCGAGCTTATCACAGAAATGTAGGTTGTTTAATATCAGCAAAACCAATTAATACAATTCATTACACAAACAGAGTAAAGGAAAAACAATCATGTTGTCACAAGGTGGGTTCCCCCAAAGCAAACACTGAGACTGAGTTTGGGATATTGAACATTTATTAGGAATCACGGTCTGTAGAAGGAAGAGAGGAAAGGAGGACTGGGCAGAGGGGTAAGTTGAACTGTAATACAGACCCCACAAAACCTCCGCCAACCAGCAGGGAGCCCTGTCAGAGTTATCCCACATCAGAGGAAGCCCTCACCTTGCTCAGTTTCTGGAAGCAGGCTGCTCTGGGAAGTCTGTGAGCCTGGGCCAGGAGACTGGAAACAAGATGACGGGCAGAAGCATTCTGCTTCCTGCATGCCCTTAACCAGACAGCAAGTCCTGCTTGAAGGCGGCACTGGCAGCAAGTCTCCACATCTCACACACACATCTCAACAGATGAATAAAGAACCTTTGACATAGTTCAGCATCTCTTTGTCATGAAGAAAATTTAATCAGAGCACATTGAGGGAAACTTCCTTAATATGATTTTTTAAAGAATCTACAAAAAGCTCACAGAAAACATCATACATCATGGCAAAATTGAAAGCAATTCCATTAATATCAAGAAAAATAGAAGAATGCTCATATCATCATGATCATTTTCTTTACCATAATGTGCTGGAGGTCCCAGTAAGCACATTTTGGTAAGGAAAACAGGTAAGGACTGGAAAAGAAAAAACCGTCTGTCATTATTTATAGATAATTTCATTTTCCCTGTACAAAACCCAGGAGAATAGGATGAATTATTAGTTTAGCAAAGTAGCTGAACAGAAATCAATATGTACAATTATATTGTTTTACTTTATACCAAAAAAGATCTATTTAACTAATGTTTCTTAAAACACCATTTATAATAGCAACAAAAATACAAGGTATCTAGAAATAAATGTAATAAAAGGTATGTGAGCACCTTATATGTAAAACAATAAAATTGCATTAAATGAAATTAAAGAAGTTCTAAATCAATAAAAAAATATTATGTTCATAGATATGAAGACTTAAAACCATAAAAGGGTAAATTCTTCTCAAATCTAAGATAAATTAATTCTAATAAAACTCTAGGCTTTTGGGCTTCCCTGGGGGCTGGATGGTAAAGAATCTGGCTGCCCAAGTAGGAGACACGGGTTTAATCCCTGATCTGGAAAGATCCTACAGTCTGCAGAGCAACTAAGCCCATGCACCATGACTACTGAGCCTATGCTCCAGAGCCTGGGAACTGCAACTATTGAGCCTATGTGCCGCAGCTACTAAGACATGTTCACCATAGAGCCCAGCTCTGCAACGGGAAGCTGCTGCAATGAGAAGCCTGCACACAACTAGAGAATAGCTCTTACTCTCCACAACTAGAGAAAAGCCCCTGCAGCAACAAAGACCCAGCACAGTCAAAAATAAATAAAATTCGTTTTTTTAATTCAGACTTTCCACAAAGCTTTATAAACTGGTTCTAAATTTTATAAAAAAAAAATTCACAAAAACAGACTTACAGACATAGAAAAAGAACTTATGGTTATCAAAGGGGAAAAGCTGAGGGAGAGATAAATTATGAGTTTGGGATTAATAAATTACTATATATAAACTACTCTATTCAAGGTCCTACTGCATAGCACAGGGAACTATATTCAATATCATGTAATAACCCTTAATGGAAGTGAATCTGAAAAAGAATATATATATATATATATATAAAACTGAATAACACTCCTGTACATCTGAAACTAATAAAATATTGTAAATCAACTATAATTTTAAAAGTAGCGAAGATGCTCCTGAAGAAGAAGAATGTAGATATAGAGGGAAACCCCAACAGATATCAATATGTATTATAGAGAGGAAAACATGATCTTGAGAGTAGAGGATTCCTTTAAAAAGACACACACACAACCATAAGTTATAAACAAAAAGATTAATGTAGTCAACTAAATTAAACTGAGCACCTCTGTTGGTGGAAGGATACCATAAAAAAAAAATAAGAATAAAAGGACAAACTAAAAACTGAAAGAAAATTTGTAACACATAGGAATGACTAAGGATATAAAGAAGTACTAATAAACTAGAAAAATACAAAAAAAAAAGCAAAAAATAATGAAAGGAACAGTCACTTTACTTCTCCTTTACTGTTTCCTTAGAAGAGGAAACACAAGCATCTAAAAAGATCAATCTGGATTGCATTATATGCAAATTAGAATCATGAAAAGATACTATTACAACCATCAGGTTGGCAAAAAGTAAAAAAATCTAAAAACGACAAAAGTTAGCAAAGATTTAAAGCAACAGAAATGTATACATTGCCGGTGCGGGAGTGTAAATTTGTGCAATTGCTTTGGGAAACAATTTGGCTTTGTTGCATGTATGTGGACTATCTATATGCATATCTTACAGTTCACTCCTAGCCAGCTACAATGAGAGCATAGTAATTCATAACGACAATTTTTGTAATAGGGAAAAACAGAAACAGTCCTGCTATTCATATCAGTAGTTGGAAGATAAATTGTAGAATTAATAATCAATGAAATATTACAGAAATAGAAAATAATTAAATACACGTAGCCCCATTAACATGGATAAATCTCAAACTACAAAATTTAGCAAAACTGTTAGTCAAGAGAACCACATACAGTACAATTCCTTATATGTAAAATCCAAAACCTGCAACATTAAACAAAATTTTACTTTTTGAAACAAAGCAAAAGAATAACAAACATAAAATTAAGCATATTTGTTTCCTCTAAAAGGCCAGGGAAAGGCAGATGGGCTTTTAATGGACACAAAAGGACCTTCAAAAGTACTGAAACATTCCATATATTAAACTGAATAGGATTCACATTTGTGTTTTAGTGTTAATTTAATATCTTCCACATACATTGTAGTCTTTCTTTGTACCAATTCAGCATTTAATAAAATTATTGATATGAACTAATAACACTTTACTATCTACATGCAGAGACACTGTGATATTCTCTGATGATGTTATAACTGTAATATGTTAACTGTTAATCATATGTAAAAATTATAAATACATAAAAACACATATCTGATGTTAGATGCATAACAATAATGTGTTCCATCACCTGTTATGCTTGCACCATGAGCCAGAAGAGTTTTGATTAGGAAATAGAATTAAATCATTAAAAGCACAGAGACCCAGACATTGGAGAACTGAAGAAATGTGAGCACAAATTACCAGAGAGAAGTGCATTGAGTTCTGGAACAAAGACTGAGTTCTGGAGGGAGAGGAGAGCTGACTCAGATGAAAAGCTCTAGCCACACGGGCAATGTCAAGTTCAGTCAGCATCCAGGTTTGAGGCTTGAAAACTTTCAGGAGTGACCCTGCAGACAGAGGGACCTGGGTAGCCCAGGAATGAAACAGGAAAGAGGAAAAGAAAAAAAAGTAAAAGTAGGCTACACACAGAGGCAGGGAAGAGAAAAGCATAAACTGGCAAGGCCAGAATATTGTACAGAGCAACTGTAGATTAGTTATCAGCTGCACTTTTCTTTTTTTCTGACTCATAGCTATTTTAACTATTAGAGCTTCATTAATTTCTTTTTCTTGCTGCATTTTAAATCAACAATTATTGTGTAGCTACATGAGAAGGAAAAACAGAAAACTATACTAAGGGCATTTCTTGGGCTATATTCTGAAGAAAAGCGAAATCCAGAGGCAGCACACCAGTGACTTTGGCCCCCAGATGTGTTTTTGTTGGCCTGTCCCCAAGTGTTGCTGCTGTTGTTGTTAAGCTGAATTACTTACCAAGATTTAAAACCCAGACTTCTGATTCAAGTTGAAATCAGAAGATTCAGTAACACAGGGCCTGGAGAGGACATCTTCTGGAACAGAGTAGCCCCTGCCTGCTTTGGGAGTGGCAGCATTCTGCAGTTCACAGAGCCCTCCAACTAAGACCTCACTTATGTGTGTTATCTGCTGTTGCCTGTCAGTATCTGACTTTGGTGACCTTGTTTGTACCTTTAGGAGGACAACAGAAATAACCACAAGTTTCAAAAACGAATCTTCCAAACTGGGTGCTTGAGGGAGCAGCCTTTCACTCTAAAAATGGAAGAAGTAGAAACAGGCTCTATTGAAATTCCCCAGCTTATCTTATGGTTTTAATTTTATGTGCATACATTTATCATTTCCAGCCCAATGAGAACAATAAAACAAGATTCTGTGATTACATAACAGTTTCATTTTGAGAAGTTCAATGACCCTTTTAAATGTTTCATTTTTCTTGTTATTATTTTTATTGACTTTGCTAACATCTGACCTGAACAGCTGCTCTTTGGGGAGCTGTCTTGAGTGACCACAAGCTTGTGACCAGACACAGGGAAACATGAGGCTACAGTTCAGTGCAGCTGTGGTCAATTTGGAAACAAAGGCACTGCCAGTCCAGGCTAACAGGCAGTCACAAAGAACAAGAGTTTCTGGGGTTACCTCGTGCGGTGGATCAGGGATCTGGGAAGTACTGTGATACGAATCACAGCTGCAAATGAAAGCAGAACTGCAGAAAGAATGCACAGTAACATCTGGGTCTTTCAGGATACACAAACACACCCAGAACCCACTGTCCCTGGAACAAGAGGTAAGCTAGCCCCAAGAGAGGACCAAATCATATAAACCCACCTGACAAAATATTGGGCTTCCCACGTGGCTCAGTGGTGAAGAATCTGTCTATGAAGCAAGAGATGTGAGTCCTATCCCTGGGTCAGAAAGATCCCCTGGAGGAGAAAATGGCAACCCACTCCAATATTCTTACTTGGAAAATCCTATGGACAGAGGAGCCTGACAGGTTCTGAGGGGATGTAAAGAGTTGGATGCAACTTAGTGATTAAACAACAACAAACAAAATATCAAGGCTGAGAAGTTCAGTTCTGTTCAGTTGCTCAGTCATGTCTGACTCTTTGCAACCCCATGGACTGCAGCACGCCAGGCTTCCCTGTCCATCACCAACTCCCGGAGCTTACTCAAACTCATGTCCATTGAGTCAGTGATGCCATCCAACCATCTCATCCTCTGTCGTCCCCTTCTCCTCCCGCCCTCAATCTTTCCCAGCATCAGGGTCTTTTCCAACAAGTCAATTCTTTGCATCATGTGGCCAGAGTATTGGAGCTTCAGCTTCAGCTTTAGTTCTTCCAATCAATATTCAGGACTGATTTATTTTAGGATGGACTGGTTTGATTTCCTTGCAGTCCAACAGACTATCAAGAGTCTTCTGCAAAACCACAGTGCAAAAGCATCAATCCTTCGGCACTCAGCCTTCTTTATGGTCCAATTGCACATCCATCCATGAATACTGGAAAAACCATAGCTTTGACTATACATACTTTGTTGGCAAAGTAATGTCTCTGTTTTTCTTATGCTGTCTAGGTTGGTCATAGCTTTTCTTCCAAGGAGCAAGTGTCTTTTAATTTCATGGCTGCAGTTGCCATCTGCAGTGATTTTGGAGCCCAAGAAAATAAAGTCTGTCACTGTTTCCATTGTTTTCCCATCTATTTGCCATGAAGTGGTGGGACTGGATGCGATCAGGCCTTGTTGATGATACCTCCCTGTGGACATGGTATATCAATACAAACCACATTTTTGAGGTGAACCATAAACCCAATAAGGTAGTCTTGATTTACTAGTTTCATTTCAATACAAATATCCCCCTTTGCTAGGAGGTGCCCAATTTTTTCCACTGGGGCCCAAACCCACTTTAAGTGGCACTGCTGAGTAATGACATAACACGGAGAACAAGCAGACCACTTTCTCCCATAAACTAAACTTTTCATGGTTCTATAGTAAGCATTTATAGAAATTCTAAAAATTTCAATTGTCACTTATTATACCAATGCAAGAAAGTATGTGGAACATCTTAGTCTAAAGAAACAACAGGTTCAAAAGTGGTATTCCTTCCTTTCCCTGCATTCTTTCAGAAGTTGAAAGCAGAACCCAGAGTTAGTTGAATACACAAACTGGTCAACTCAGCAACAGCATAATGTTATGGTTATTTTCAAGAAGAGAAAGCAATATTAAAAATCAGAAGACTCGATCTATAATCTTAATCCATAATGGAGATCCAGTTCTGCCATTTACTAGCCAAGCAATCTTGGGCAAATCACTTCACCTCTCTAGACCTGTTTAATTACCCATAAAATGAGAATAAGAAAAACTGAGCCATGTAACTACCAGGGTTGATGGAGGATTCAGTAAAATAAAAGATGAGAATACATTTCGGTAGGATGTAAAAATGCTTTATTCTTATAGAAGTATATTAGTGAACGATTTTCTTTGCTGCCTTGCATGCAAGCCAAGTTCACTTCCGTTGCTTGTTGGGAAAGCACATAACAGGTACAGAAAAACCCAATCCTATCAATTATTCCAGGGAATGATGTAGTTATAACACAAGTATAGTGGTTAATTTTACATGCTCACCTCACTGGCCATGCAGTGCCCAGATTAAACATTATTTCTGGGTGTGTCTATGAGAATGATTCCAGGTGAGAATGATTCCTTTGACTTTGTGGACTCGGTAAAGTAGATGGCTCTCTCCAGTGTGATGGGGCATCAGCCAATCCACTGAGGGCCTCAATAGAACAAAAGGCAGAAGAAAGAGGAATTTCTTTCTTGTTTTCCTACCTCACTGCTTAAACTGGGACCTCTCATCTTTTCCTGCCCCAGACTGGGATTTACACCATTGGCTCCCCTGGTTCTCAGGCCTTCAAACTCAGACTGAATTATACCACCAGCTTTCATAGGTCTCCCCTTAGCAGAGGGAAGATCATGGGAATTCTCACCCCCGTTAATCACATGAACCAACTCTTTATTTAAAAAATCTCTATCTATCTACATGCACACACATGTGTGTGTGTTTATTATTAGCTGTTTCTCTGGAGAACTCTAATACAATAAGTAACACTCAAACCCTGGGTTGTCTGTTCAGAATAGACAGAATAAGAGCAGAACTGTGCACCATTCCTTCTGAAGTCACTGGCCTTAGTGGGCATTGCACATCCAAAGTCTCAAAAACTCAGAGCAAGAAAGGCCTCCTCCCATTCCCCATTTCCTACCACACTAAAAGCCAGGACTAACATCCAACTGAATGTTATTCAGTTTCCAAAATGAAATGCCAATTTTACTCCTCTGAATTAGATCTCCCGTGTTTTGAAAATTCCACTTTAAGTTTGGATGTGGAACCAATAGCAGTCATATAGCCAGTCTGAAATCTGCATGGAGCATTTCATATGTCCTAAGAACAATCGTGACTCGTTTAAATAAGCCATATAATGCAGTATCTAGCTAGACTAGACTCTAGTTAGAATATAGTTGAAAACAAAAACAATTAAAAAGCTATTTCCTGTTCAGACATTTGCTTTCAAAGTATGATATACTCTCAGTCAAGATATTTTAAGTGTTTTGTTTAAAAATACTGACATATGTGAAAACTTTAAATAACCCCTATTCTCGTTTCCATTGCATGCAATAACTTAATTTTAAATATTTTGTGATGCAAAATTCTATATATACAAAAGAATATATGTGAGACATATATGCTATGAAGCATAATAATAAAAAGACATACAAACCCATTATTCAATTTAAAAACTAGAATCTGTTTTTACAGCAGGAGTGGAGAGAATAAACGAACGATGCAGGGTCTTGCAATGCCTGAAAATCATTATTCCAAACATTGGAATGCAGGGCAAACTGTCAAGTAGGTAGAAATTGTTTCCTCACGCCCACTTTTCCATGGGTACATGAATTTTTAAAATGTAGCCAGATGAAGAAAGGCTTAATCAAAGGAATAGCTCCCTATTGGCAGCATACAAACACTAGTGATGGACCAGTTGATAAACTGTCTTAAACAAGCAGTCCTCTTATACATAAGCAACAGCTAACTTCCTCTATTAGGAAAGCCAACAAAAACCCTTGTAGGCAAGACAATTATGAAATTCCATTATCTTCATGTTTATACATGATGATCTGATACCCAAACTAAAAACAGACAACTCATTCAGTCATTGTATTTTAAAATCTTGATTTGTAAACTACTCTTCACAAGAGATAAATTAGCACAGGGCCACAGCCTTTAGTAAGTTACACAAAGATATAATATTGAGGCACAACCCTAACTCTGATTCTCCTCATTGTCTGTCTCTGCTGCTCAGACTTGGGTAGCAAACATACTTCGGTCTTTCAGTGAAATCTTTTAGATCACACGCATTGCTCTGAGTGGCTCTTCTACTCCTAACTTCCACTCCAAACTGTTTCAATAGTTCTGACTTTCATATAAAGGAGACACCACTAAATTCCATTATGGCATCTCAGCACATAGATCTTAACACAGTAGATGATGTAATGGACGAGAAGCAAAATCCAACCTGTATAACCTTAAGGAAATTTCTCAATCCTCTGCACTTTTCAGCATCCTCTTCAGAAACATGAGGGAACAAGACAAGATAAATTCTAAAGTCCATTCCAATCCTAAAATTCTGAAACTGCCTTTGATTCTAACGTTCAATGTATTTGTTAAAAGAAATGAATGATTCTTTAGTTCTATCTCTGAAATATTAGAGGAAAAAACACTTTTCACCTCTGCTTTCTAATGTATTCTAATTTAATCTTTCTCTTTCCTGAATTCTAAGGTGTTTTGTGGATTCTCTTTCGGATTAGAAATGAATCTTCCTCAAACCTGAACCAATGCCTAAAATCAAAAAGGAATACTAAGGCAAAGATTCTACCATCCTGGGGCTTCCCTGGTGGGCCAGTGGTTAAGAATCCACCTTGCAGTGCAAGGGACACCAGTTCAATCCCTGGTCTGGGAAGATCCCACATGCCGCAGGGCAACTGAGCCTGTATGCCACAACTGAAGCCCACACGCCCTATAGCCCATGCTCCTCAACAAGAGAAGCCACTACTACAATCAGAAGGCCTTGCACCGCACCTAGAGAGTAGCCCCCACTTGCAGCAACCGGAGAAAGCCTGTGCACAGCAACAAAGACCCAACGCAGTCAAAAATAAAAATAAATAAAACTTATTTCTTAAAAAAAAAAAAGAATCTAGCACCCTTATTATTTTCCTCAGAAGAGAAATTCCCCAAATTCCTCCTGTTCCACTTAACAAACACACAATGAATCAGCGCCTCTTCTGAAGCTTATCAGGCAGGTTAGACTTATTTTTCACTAAGACCTGTATTAAAAATAACTAACTCTACTCTCAAAACTCTTCCATTTTAATTAATTTTATTCTAAAATAAGAAAAGCTGTTTCTTGCTGAGTCTATTAGAATTGTCAAATCTTTTTCACAATGAATACCATTAAACCTATTTCAAACATAACAAAACAGGCTTTCAACACAATTTACAGAATGGTTTGATTACAAAGAGGTTCTCATCAATTGGGTTGAGGATGCTGCTGTGTGCTCAGTAGCTCAGTAGTGTCTGATTCCTTGTGACCCCAAGAACTGTAGCTGACTAGGCTCCTCTGTCCATGGGATTTTCCAAGCAAGAATACTGGAGTGGGGTTGCCATTTCCTCCTTCAGGGGATCTTCCTGACCCAGGGATCAAGTCCACAGCTCCTGCATCTCCTGCATTGCAGGCAGATTCTTTACTGCTGGAAGCCCCTTAGGTTAGAGATAGTTATTCCAGTGAAAGTCAAATGTCCCCTTCCTTCCTTATCATCTTCTTCTCCATCTCAACTAAGAAGTTCAGACATATAGAAGGGTAAAGGGTGTCCCTAGGGAGCCTCTGCCATAGGTGTGAGACAACAGAGATCCCACTAACTACAAATATCTCTCTCCAAGTTCTGATATTTTCATATCTGATGTCTTCTCCCCCAACCATCAAAATTTAAGTTCAGTTTACATAAAAATTGAGCAACTCTTATTAATAATAATTAGAAAAGGAGGATGAATCCAGAATAAAGGTGGGTTCCTTCTCAATCAGGCCCAGCATAGTGTCACATTCAGAAAAAGGCATTAAATATGAAATTCTTAAAAAATTGAGAGGCAGTTTAAATCACTAACCCAGTCTCTTGAAAAATGCCCACAGGATCACTCTATATTATATTCAAAAGTATAAAGTTCTCTTCACCCGTCTAGTTGTAATGAGTAGCCCTCAGTTCAGCATGGACTTGTACCACCCTCCTAATCCTACTCTTCAGCCTCCCTCAGATATTAATAGCTCCTCAAGATGCAGCCCAAACTGACTCTCTATAATTCAGAATTTTTCTGAGCTAAATATTTCTTTCAATTTGAACTTATTACCCTTTCCAATATAAATCTGATATAAATTGAGTCTTTCTTGGCTCCTTTAAATTCGCAATTTTATCACTATACCTGCAGCCAAACCTGTTGGGGGCCAGAGTGAGGTACTCCGCCCATGACAAAGGTCATGAGGAAGGAGGCTCGACATACGCAAAGGTGGGATCGAACCTCAGGAGTCCCCCTGGAACTCCTCGAGCGTCTACCCCCATAACCAGAGCCTGCCTACTTTACTACTTTGTGCTCTTACCTACACCTCTGACTTTACGGGGGGCTGTCCCCCACCACCTCTTTCGGAGAAGGAGTTAACCTAGAGCTCCAGTCAATAAAAACTCTTGGGTGTGACAAGAGTGTTTTAACCTACAAACTCCTCTGAAGTTTCTCTAGCCTGCCTGACAGGCTCGTCGGGCCACATGTGATTGCTCACAGCCTCCCAACCAATCTTGAGAGGCACAAGATGCTTTAAACCCTCTAAAAACAGGTTCCTTAGAAACGTTAGAAAACTATAAGTATAGTGGGCTAATTAGAAATTGTGTTGGTGAAGGGTTTTTCATTTGTTGAGCCAATGTTTGTTGCTAAGTCTCCATATCCCCTGCCCTTATACACATTAATGAATATATAGAATTAACCTGTGATATTAATCACGTTAGACCTTAGGCTAAGTAAATTCTTTCCTTAACTAAAACCCACTACACCCTCACCCTGTAGGAATGTAACTTTATTTGGGTGGCGTCTGTTTTGAGAATAATCAGCCCTGGAGAAATAAGTGTCCTGATTGACTGACCGCTGTCACAAGGAGAGGGTCGTAAATTGTCAGCAGGCCCCCCTGGCCAGAAGATGATGTAACACCCCTAAGACCTCTGTATACATTTGTGTGAAGCACCTGACTTTAATAAAAGTCAGGACTGCTGTCCCCACGTGACTTTTGTATAACATCTTAGTGTATAAAAACAGACTCTGGAAAATAAAGAATTGGGATCAGTTTCTCGAAATACTGGTCTCCCCATGTCGCTCTCTCTCTTACTCTGGTTGAGTCTCCATCTGGAGCGCGGAACCCACCATGCTTACTAATTATGCCTGGGCTTCTAAGATCCGACTGGGGAGGCCTCAGTGTCTCCTCTCCTTCGGGAGAACGGAAGGACGCCTGCGGCCTACGTAAGTGGTGCAAACTTCTTGTCTTGAAGTTTTATTGGTCTCCCGCGTAAACCAAGCTACTCAGCCTCTTTTCTCCACTGAATTTTCCTACTGAGCTATCCTTATTCTATTACTCTTTATATCTTTAATTAATATCTAGTTGAAGCTATTGTATCCTGATCTTCGCCTACGCCGTCTCTCCTTCGAATACCCTGGATCAGCCGGGGCTGGTCCCCGGCAGGCCCCAGACCCATTGCTGCCACTGATAGCAAAAGATATGGGAGAGAGGAAATATTCATAATCAATGCTTTCAACCAGGTCATGAATTCAAAATCAATGCTTTAGGTCATGAATTCATTATCAATGCTTTCAATTAGGTTATGAGGGAACTAACAGTGGCTGGTTATGGTCATGAGCACTTAGCATTAATTCTCACCCCTTTCTATATACTTTTCTGTACAGATGGGTCTTCAACATGAAAAACAGTAAGTTCTAGATGAATATTAAGTTATTCCAATGAAATACATTTGCAGGAATTCAGGGAATGAGGAAGAGGCCATCTTCCTGCTGCTTATTGCTACTAATTGCAAGGTTTAAAGGGACATGAGTTTCCATAGTCAGCCTTGGGATTCCAGATGGAGACAGACAATGACAACATCAGCAGAAGCCACAATAGAACAGTTTCCTGATCTTTGAATGCTGCTGCTGCTGCATCGCTTTAGTCGTGTCCGACTCTGTGCGACCCCATTGACGGCAGCCCACCAGGCTTCCCGTCCCTGGGATTCTCCAGGCAAGAACACTGGAGTGGGTTGCTATTTCCTTCTCCAAGCTACCATCTAAACTCTTGAAATCAATAGATAAGCTGCAGCCCCCTTGCTTCTGCTTCCCTGGTCCTTCCAAATTTCTAAATCCCTATATTAAATCCTTCCTGGAAACATCTGGAGTGATTTCCAAGTTCTGCCCTGAACTGACAGATACTAGGGGGTATAAAGAAAGAAGATACAGCAAAAGGCAGGGGGAAAAGAGTAGAGATTCTTCTGGGATTCTTCTGGCACCTTTGAGACATAGAAAATTGTGACAAAGTTGGCATCACTTATCAGGAAAATGGAAATCAAAACCATGATATCACTTCACACTTTCTAGGATGACTGGAATAAAATATTAGATTAAAAGCATTGTTAAGGCTGTGCAGAAATCAAAACTCATACACTGCAGGTGGGAATGGAAAATGGTGCAGCCACTTTGGAAAATGGTTTGGCAGTCCCTGAACACGTTAAATATAGATTTATTTTGTGATCTAGCAATTCTACTCACAAATGAATACTCAGAACTTAAAACATACACCTACACCAAAATGTGTATACAAATATTCAAATGTTATTAATAATAGTTCAGCTCAGTTCAGTCACTCAGTAGTGTCTGACTCTTTGTGACCCCATGAATTGCAGCACGCCAGGCCTCCCTGTCCATCACCAACTCCCGGAGTTCACTCAGACTCACGTCCATCGAGTCAGCGATGCCATCCAGCCGTCTCATCCTCTGTCGTCCCCTTCTCCTCCTGCCCCCAATCCCTCCCAGCATCAGAGTCTTTTCCAATGAGTCAACTCTTTACATGAGGTGGCCAAAGTACTGGAGTTTCAGCTTTAGCATCAGTCCTTCCAAAGAAATCCCAGGGCTGATCTCCTTCAGAATGGACTGGTTGGATCTCCTTGCAGTCCAAGGGACTCTCAAGAGTCTTCTCCAACACCACAGTTCAAAAGCATCAATTCTTCGGTGCTCAGCCTTCTTCACAGTCCAACTCTCACATCCATACATGACCACAGGAAAAATCATAGCCTTGACTAGACAGGAGGTGGAAATAATACAGATAGGCATTAAGTGATAACTGGGTAAATAAAATGTGGTATATCTATACAATGGAATATTTTTCAGAAGTAAAATAAATGAAGCACTCATACATGCTACAAAATGGATGAACTTGAAAATATTATGCAAAGTGAAAGAAGGTAATCATAAGGATCACATATTGTGAGATTCAATTTATATGAAATGTTGATAGTTGGCAAATTTATTGACACAGAAAGTAGATTAAGTGGTTGCCTAGGGATGGAGACAGAGGGACTCAAGGAATAATGGACAAGGGTGTAAAATTTCTTTTGGGAGTAATAAAAATGTTCTAAAATTGTGGTGATGGATATACAAGTAAATATATCCTAAATACTGAATATACACTGTTGTATTGAGTATTCTAGAGTCACTGAATTCTACACTCTATATAGGAAAATCATATGGTAAGTAAATTACATCTCAATAAAGTCGTTTAAAAGATGCAAGGCAAAATGAGGACTATTAAAAATAAAAAATGAATTCAGGCCATTTGTAAGGGAGGAAAACTTTAAGGCAGAGAAGGTGCCTCTGACTTAGGTGGAGAAGGGTAATGGAGATAATTCATAGTGTTCTGACAAATTCTCCTAACATCCTTACAGAAAGATTTCCAGGAAGAGTTAAAACTCAGTAATACTGCATACTAGGTAATACTGACCCATTTGGGGTGATGAAGTATATTCTATATCAATTATCTAAGTACTTTTGCATCTCAAAAACAATGACGGCAATCATAGCAAGACTTAGTTATTAAATGATGAAGACGTTAAACATGTGAATGGAATATCTGATATATGAAGGCAAATTTACTATGAAAACTAATAATAAGCTTAAACTTCATTGCTCCTCATTTGCATGGCACCCTTCAAAGGCCCTGGGAAGAGCCTTGGCAATGAATTATATATTTTTGTAAAATTTGCAAAAGTAAGATACTTTTAAAACTTGATCAAGACTGGTATTCTTTCCATTTAGACTTCCGCTCCATTACCCTTCTTATTTAGTATTGGGGTTGCTGCAGACATTTTGGGGATCTGGATATGGGGGAGTTGAGGAGAGACATGTTTAGGAGATATGTTTGGGATCAATAGGATATATTTACATAGTTCATAATCAAATTCATGTATTTCTTTTCTACCATATACATGCTTCCAGTGCTAGGTGCTGGAGGCCACATCCAGTCACATCACCTTCAGCCCTCCCAATTGCATGTCCCGTTCCCCCTCAAACCTCTCCTTAAACAAAGCATGCTAGAGAAAGGATTGATGTATCTTATTCTCTCTAAAGAAAAGTGAAAGTGTTACTCGCTCAGCTGTGTCCAGCTCTTTGAGACTCCATGCGACCCCACCAGGCTCCTCTGTCCATGGAATTCTCCTGGGAAGAATACTGGAGTGGTATCTGTTCCCTTTTCCAGGGGATCTTCCCAACTCAGGGGATCAAACCTGGGTCTCTCACATTGTAGGCAGATTCCTTACCATCTGAGCCATCAGGGAAGAAAGCTAGACTATAAATTTTTTATATAAAATGTAAGGAAAAGTATGCAGCCTAAATGCATGAACAGTTTATTAATAAAAAGTACTGCTATTTTCTAAATTTTAGGAAGCTTGTAGAACTGGCTCAGTTCAGTTCAGTCGCTCAGTCGTGTCCGACTCTTTGCGACCCCATGAATCGCAGCACGCCAGGCCTCTCTGTCCATTACCAACTCCCAGAGTTCATTCAGACTCACATCCCTCGAGTCAGCAATGCCATCCAGCCATCTCATACTCTGTCGTCCTCTTCTCCTCCTGCCCCCAATCCCTCCCAACATCAGAGTCTTTTCCAATGAGTCAACTCTTCGCATGAGGTGGCCAAAGTACTGGAGTTTCAGCTTTAGCATCGTTCCCTCCAAAGAAATCCTAGGGCTGATCTCCTTCAGAATGGACTGGTTGGATCTCCTTGCACCACAGTTCAAAAGCATCAATTCTTCAGCACTCAGCCTTCTTCACAGTCCAACTCTCACATCCATACATGACCACAGGAATAACCACAGCCTTGACTAGACGGATCTTTGTTGGCAAAGTAATGTCTCTGCTTTTGAATATGCTATCTAGGTTGGTCATAACTTTCCTTCCAAGGAGTAAGCATCTTTTAATATCATGGCTGCAGTCACCATCTGCAGTGATTTTGGAGCCCAAAAAAATAAAGTCTGACACTGTTTCCACTGTTTCCCCATCTATTTCCCATGAAGTGATGGGACCCGAAGCCATAATTTTCATTTTCTGAATGTTGAGCTTTAAGCCAACTTTTTCACTCTCCTCTTTCACTTTCATCAAGAGGCTTTTTAGTTCCTCTTCACTTTCTGCTGGCTAGCTTTCCTTAAATGTGTTATTTGTTTTGATTTGTCTCCTAAATCAGCGTTCACATCTAACCAGTACTAACAGTGCATTTTTAAGCTTGTATTCTTTTACTTAAAGAAGGTCCTCCAAATTGTATAATCTTTGGGCTCCACAGAACCTGAATCTATCCCTGGAGGGAAAAATATTCTTATCCTCTTTCAATCCATCTTGTGTAAACAGAGAAAAACAAACACACAAGAATCTCAGTGAAAAGACTGAAGCTACCAAGCTTGAAGAGTTGTGAATGGCAATGATTTGCACTGTGCCCATAATATTTTGAGTAGGAATTTACTTGTCTTAATTTGGTGAATGGAAAAACCATTCCAAAAAGCCTTCACAGATTTACTTGGAATCTGGCCCCTCTATTTCTATTTTTTCATAACATCTTTTCCTCAACCACAGATTCTTCTGCTGCATAATTTTCAAGAACATAACTCTCACAGTTGGACAGCAGATGCTAAATACATTTGTGATATAATCAATCATGTGTCTGAATAACATACATAAAACTATTCTCAAAATTTCAATCTGAAATCCTGATAGTATCTCCTGAAAAAATTATTCAGATGCATAAAAGGATTTAATGAATTTGTCAAATATAGAATAAAAATAAGAAAATACAGTAAAAAGATTGAGATCGATTGATGGATTTGGATCCCTACCTCACTCTATATACAAAAAATGTTCAAACTGACTTAAAAGAAAACAATGTCAAAACAAAACCTTAGAAAGGTTACCTAAAAACACACATTTAAATGCTCTGAATTTCACTTCAAAACTAGAAATCATAAACAAAACAATCTATAGTTTGGCTATATAAAACTTCTAAAAATTCTACATAACCAAAATAAAAACCATATAACATATTAAAAGCAAACTATAAACATGGGGAAATATTTGCAATATATTTATACATAGCAAAAAGTTAATCTCTTAAACTTTAAAAATTACCAAGACTTAAAAAGTAAAAGGCTAACACCTCAAAAATATATGAATAGAGGATATGAATAGAAAATTGACAGAATAAAAAATTCCAGGATATAGGAAAAGTTTTAATTCAAATTAAAGAAACCATGACATACTATTGTTTGCCCACTAAACTGTTAAAAATTTTTTTCTCCCTGCATGCTAATAGGACTCAGTTTTGGGTAAGGAGGAGAGAGACACATACCACTTTGATAGAGGTATCAAATACCACTTTGACATGTATCACTATACATGTCAAAAGTTTTTAAATGTTCATGCATTTTTACCCAGAAATTTCATTTCTAAGACATTTCAGACAGCCTGAAAATCCATCAGTCAGCAATTAGTTAAATAAACAAGCTATGTAGTTAAATAAACTATGGTCCTTATAATGGAATAGATTGCTTCCATTAGGAAAAAATATTATAAAAGAATATTTACATCATAGTGGGTAGACACATGCTGCTAAGTAAAAAAAAAAAAAGCATATTATAAAAATAAATGCAGAATAAAATTCTTTCCATTAGAGAACAACCAGAAAAGGAAATAGTGACAGATTTCCTCTTCTTGGGCTCCAAAATCACTGCAGACAGTGACTACAGCCAGGAAATCAGAAGATGATTGCTTCTTGGCAGGAAAACAATGACAAACCTGGACAGTGTGTTGAAAAGCAGAGACATTACTCTACCAACAAAGGTCCATATAGTCAAGGCTATGGTCTTCCCAGTGGTCATGTACAGTTGTGAGAGCTGGACCGTAAAGCAGGCAGAACACCAAAGAATTGATGCCTTCAAATTGTGGTGTTGAAGAAGACTCTTGAAAGTCCCTTGGCCAGGAAGGAGATCAAACCAGTAAATCTTAAGGGAGCTCAACCCTGAATATTCACTAGAAGGACCAATGCTGAAGCTGAAGCTCCAGTATTTTGTTCATCTTATGTGAACAGACAACTCATTAAAAAAGTCCCTGATGCTGGGAAAGATTGAGGGCAGAGGAGAAGAGGGCATCAGAGGATGAGATGGCTGGATGGTATCACTGATGCAATGAACATGAACTTGGACAAACGCTGGGGGATGGTGAGGGACAGGGAGGCCTGGCATGCTGCAATCCATGGAGTCACAAAAAGTCGGACATGGCTGGGCAAATGAACAACAACAGCAACATGGTAATGGTAGTAGTTAATAGCTGCCACAAATATTCGTCATGTGTTTGGCATTGTTATAAGCCCATTGCATGTGTTATCTCTCCTGTGAAGCAGTTGCTATTACTACTTTCAATTTTTAGTGGGGGATATGAGGCACCAACAAATCAAATAACTTGCTCAAAGTGAAACCAGGATTTGGACCCAGGCAAACATGTTCCAGCTCCTGCAGTCTTAACTGCAATGCTAATTTCTGAGTTATATGAGTATTAGATTAGAAGAAGAGACTAGATTAACTGTCATGCTTTAGTAAGAAATTCTCCCAAAATATTAATAACATTTATATCTAGGAAATAGGATTATGGGTGACATTTATTTTCTTATCTTTATTAGCTGTATTTTCTAAATTTTCAATAAGAAATGTAAACTTTCACAAAGGAAAACAGAAATATTAGTTCTTATAACCTTTCTGCTCGTTCCCTGCTGCTAAGTCACTTCAGTCGTGTCCGACTCTGTGCAACCCCATAGACGACAGCCCACCAGGCTTCCCCGTCCCTGGGATTCTCCAGGCAAGAACACTGGAGTGGGTTGCCATTTCCTTCTCCAATGCATGAAAGTGAAAAGTGAAAATGAAGTCGCTCAGTCGTGTCCGACTCTAGTGACCCCATGGACTGCAGCCTACCAGGCTCCTCCATCCATGGGATTTTCTAGGCAAAAGTACTGGAGTGGGGTGCCATTGCCTTCTCCGTGCTCGTTCCCTATCAGTAGGTAAAAAGATAGTTGTTAAAAACATCACTCCTATTTCTACCTGTATATCAAGAGAAAGATCACCCCAAGAACCAATTTTTTTTAAGTATTTGCTACCTAATCCTAAAAGCAAGGAAGTCCACCATTTGGATTTCAGGGTTCTCTTTCATGATGGAAAGGGGTGGGTGAACATTGGGTGGGCAGAAGTGAGTAGGAGGACACAGTTTTGATCTGTCACAAAAGACAGTAAAAACTTTTGTCTCCAAAGGAAGTTATTTTATTTATTCATTGATTCCAAAACTTAAATTCAGAAGTTTAGTAATTATATAAAAATCAAAATGGATCAAAGGGCCAGATGTTGCGGGCAGGATGACTAATCAAACAGAGCCTGGGTAATGTGCTCCATGCCTTGCTCAATGGGAAGTAATTACTCTAACATTAGCTTTACAGTGTTTAAACAACCATTTCATTATATTTTTTCTACACTGATTAAATTTTCTCGGCATTTCTAATGCATCATTACATCTGCCTTGCATTTAGATAATGCACAGCATTGCTACCCATTAAAAAGTCCCTATTCTCTTTCATCACCTTAATAAATCTAATTTGGCTTTATTTGCATAAAGTTTGATAAAGAGTGATTAGCTCTCTTATGAATAGCATACCTTGGATGAAAACATCCCTTTCTTCGCTTGGCTAAAACAGTTGTTCACAGATTTCTAAGTGAACCCCCCAGCAGTAGCCACTTAAAAGTGTGGGGGATAAAAGAAAATTTGTAACACAAATGCCATTGTAGAATTACTGTCTATGCCTTCCAAGATTGCTGAGGGGTGGATATAACCATGAGACCATCTAAAACACTTTGCTTTTTATTCCTAAGTATATAGCCTAAGGAATTATGATAGAGGACAACATCATCAAGAATAATAAGCTCACATTTGTAGCCCTCTACTTCAATATTCACATTTACCCTCAACACATAGAGACCCAGGACATTTTAGCCCTTACCCAAGTAAATGGACTGTAAAGTAATCTCTGGAAGATAATAGCTAAGATGAAAAGCTCTGTCAGGGTATCAGATATACCAAGCAATCACTTATAGAAACTCGAACTATGCTAAGTTCTCAGGGGAACTTTCTTAAATATTGCAAATAAATATATTATGTTGGTGAGTATTATGTGATGACATTGATTCTGCCCTTTGAACTTAAGGTTTTGATAATAGAAACTCAAAACCACAATCCAAGTGCCCTTGGAAATATGAAATGGAGAGTATACTGTCCTAAAAGGAAAGAGAATATCCACTGAAATCAATAGGCTGCATTCTGCCTTTGTGCTAGAGATGATGATATTGAAGTGGAAAGGAGAAAGCAACCCCTCATTTACTTCTCATGACAGAGTTGGTGGTGGTGGAGGGGGAAGTCGTTCAGTCATGTCTGACTCTTTGTGACCCCATGGACTGTAGCCCATCAGGCTCCTCTGTCCATGGAATTCTCCAGGCAAGAATACTGGAGTGGCTTGCCATTCGCTTCTCCAAGGAATCTTCCTGACCCAGGCTTCAAACCAAGGTCTCTCACATTGCAGGCAGATACTTCACCATCTGAGCCACCAGGGAAGCCCATGACAGAACAAAGTGTTGCAAATACAGATTCCACCAAGGTTTGAACTCTCCCCTACGAGTCAGTGACTCACTGTCCAGTTCTATGTTGCTATTCATTCTTCCCAACGTAAGTCATTGGTTTTCACTTATACAATGGAAAAATACAGAGTATTATAGAATTTACTAGATTCAAGTTCAAAGTCTTATATTTCAAAGTCCTGGACTTTCCCTATCCACACATCTCTCTTCATTTATCCTTCCTCTCTTACTTCCCCTAGTTCTTGAGCATCCTCATGAGTCTACAGCTCACTTCAGAGTCCTATTCTTCCTGCTCCACTTCACCCCTTTATTACTGAACAATGTATCAATCCTAAGATAATGACAGTAATTGCAAAGTTTTTACTCAGTTTTATAGGACTTAATCGCTACTAGACTGATGGTCAGTGATAAGCAAAGGAGTCCAAGATGGAGTACATATTGTAAATAACAGAACCTGTTATATAGAGATGAACTTGACTCTAAAACTAGCCACTTAAATTACAAATAATGAAATCTTTAAGGTATGAGAAGCCTAAGAATAATGAGAGTAATATGATGATTGTTCCTTTTCTCCAGGTGAGAAGAGCTAGGACTCCTACCTGATTACTCCTCCAACAGCAAGACTCCTGTCTCTCTGGGCTCTGATTATGGGCTCTGATTTCAGATGAGCTATTTTCTTATCTCTCTCCTCCCTTGTAGAATGGCCATCTTTTGTTGAGAGAGAGGCAGAGGGAAAGGGGAAGAAAGAAGAAGAAAAGAACAAAAAGGGGGTTTTGCTTCAGTCTAGTGGAGTAATATGGAGAAGGCAATGGCAACCCACTCCAGTACTCTTGCCTGGAAAATCCCATGGATGGAAGAGCCTGGTAGGCTGCAGTCCATGGGGTCGCTGAGAGTTAGACACGACTGAGAGACTTCACTTTCACTTTTCACTTCATGCATTGGAGAAGAAAATAGCAACCCACTCCAGTGTTCTTGCCTGGAGAATCCCAGGGACGGGGGAGCCTGGGGGCTGCCGTCTATGGAGTTGCACAGAGTCGGACACGACTGAAGCGACTTAGCAGCAGCAGCAGTAGCAGTGGAGTAATAAGTGCTTTTATTGTTCTCATTCAAATTATCCAGTGGGCAAAACCCTCCTTTCAAACTAACTGAGCTCATTATCCATGTAAAGGAAAGATATAGGATTGATCAATACACCCTATATGTATTGACTATAGGGATGGGAAGGGATTGACTAATATTTAGATGAATGTTAGCTCCCTTTAAGATAGATTGGCCCTCCAACAACTTTTGGGCTCTGAAGCCATTCACAATCTGAACTTCTGGTTGGATATAGCTATTCTGCCTGGGTATAGCTATATTCAGCCACATTTCCGTATAGGCAAGGACATCAACCATACCTCTTCATCTTGGACCCTACAGTTCCATGTGGACAAAAACAGAGGGAGCTAATTGGTTGGTCAGACAGAGAACACCAGAGGTCAGTGGACCTGGAGAAGGTCTGCAGTGGCAGGGGTAGCAGCGAGGTTAGCCACAAAGTGACTTGACAGCAGACCACAGAACAGAAATATTCTTAAGTGTGAGAATTACTATTTCCCAAGCACCTATAAAAAGAGAATCTTGGGAGAAGGGTGCAAAAAAAGACAGACCTTGTTAACCAAGTTATGAGGAGCTAACCACATGGGTCTCTACTATTTTGCTGCACATAAGGTGGCATTCTTCTGCCAGCAGTACATAGTATACACAGGAGCAGAAAAAAATTCCGTGTTTCCCTTCCACTACTCTCTGACAAAGACCTAAATTACCATCCCTAGTCAGAATGACTTGGAAAGGCATAGAACAGATCACATAGGTGTCCTCGCGTCTCTTATTACAGCCTCCTCAAGGCCACCACAGCCATCGAATCTGCCTAGGAAACTATTCCTGTGGTGCAGCTCTCACCCTCTCCTAAGCCACCACACCACCTGCCCTACAGAATGACCACTCTCCAGAGTCCCCTGAACTCAAATCACCTTCTAGGTCAACCATCCTCACCCCACTTCTAATCCTTGTACTATATGCATTTATTGTTTAATATATCCTCATTTTCTCTCTTTTCCCAAGTACATAAATCCTCGGCTGTATCCTATGACATGCATGGTCACTTATGCACAAATTCTCTTTATACTCAAAGACATTGCTCCCCCTGAGGCTTTCTCAAATGGTGGCTGTTTTTTCTCCCACAGCCTATGAATCCCTGAGTTGAAGATTTGGGACCTAACCTATTACCACTGACAAGGCTGCCAATCTTCCTCCACCCCTCTGCTCCTCTGAAGACCACAGCACACAGCTGTATCACCAGCCACTTGATAATGTCATCTATTGACCATGAAGTCATTTCCCTTTGTTTGGGAAAGCTTAGGACATCAGGATAGATGCATTTCTCTCTAACATACTCTTTCTACATTCTTGGCCATCTCAGTATCCACATATGCATGGTTTCCTATATCCTAGCCTCTCAATTTCTAAACTTCCTTTCCTCCAAAATTCTCTTGCAGGTCTTATCCACTCACTCCAGACTTTTGCTGTCACACCACATCCAAAATTTGAGTGCCAACTTTCTCTATTACCTTTTATCCTTCCAGATGACATATTTATGTGCCCATTTTCAATAATTCTTCCTCCCTGAAGGGGCCAGCAGTCCACTGAGTTCTCTCAGTGTTCATCAGCCTTCCCTGCATGATCTAGAAACTCTAGCAACTTTCTTGAAAATACTCTTAGCTCCTTTGCCTCCCTTCCTGGCATCATTTGTACCTGGCAATACTAACCTTAGAAAATCCAAACTCTCCCATACAATATGACAATGTCCACAGCTAAATATTTTAAGAGAAAATGACCCGTAACGTATTCCCCTTTAAATGTTATGTCTACAATGTTCAAATGGACCCTCAGTATTAACCAGCAACCTTGTCACACTTACCAAGTAAGTTTGCCTTTATACTATCTGAGTTAACCATTTCACAATTTCTCCTCTCTTCTCCAACAGACTTATTCTTCAGAGACACCAAATAAATGCAATCAGATAGAGCAATCTATCTTCCCCAACCAAACCCATTAGTAGATTTGCACCTGTATTCACCTAGTTTTCCTCCTATTAAAATGAGCACAGTGGCCTTGACCCTAAGATTGTCCCCATCCTTTCTAAAGTTAATCCTCCATGTGTGTATGGATTCCATTCCCTCCTCCTACTCATTGATATTAATCCCTCTCTTGCCTAAAAAAAAAATGAAAGTATTTTATTACTCTTTCCTGCATTATTTCCATCATCAGACAAATTTGCTACATAATTTCCCAGCTCAAAAAAACAATCCCTTAACCCACATCTCCCTCCAGGTTCTGCCCATTTCTCTCCTCCCTTTACAAAAAACTTTCTAGATCTCCCATCTATCAACTATCATCAGATTTAGCCCACCACTTCATAGAAAGGGCATCTATCAAAATCACCATGAACCTCTAAGTTCTGCCTTCATTTTGGTCAATCTATGGGAAGTTTCTGCTGCAACTGAATGCTCCCTAGAAGAGAGGACACTGCAGTATTTAGTCATGGGCCCTCCACTCTTCTCTGTCCATTCTCTCCCTAGGTGATACTATCTCAGGATGTCTCCTGCTGCATCCTTTGGTTGTACATACAGAAGCAATGAATCAGGACTTGGAAGGACACTAGAGAATACCATAATGTATTCACCTATAAACTTAATATGAATGTCTCCTCTTCGGTCAATTTTACACCAGGATATTATTTGAGTTCTATGATAGACTGAGCATCATGTGGCCAACAAAATCTCCAAACAGTCATTCAGCCAAGACATCTTTAATCTTTTCTATACTTTTATGTTATTTCAGAATCCTAATAGATTTGTCATGACAACTTAAAAAGGCACAGTACTAACACTCTCTAGAATCAGTATTCACATCTTTAAATCAGGATACCCTTTATACAAGGTTCAAATAAGTATTAAAAAAAAACACGTCAAATTAAAATTGTATATAGGTGCTCAATAAATAGTCATCATTGCCTGTTCAAAATGGGAATTTGAAAGAGAAAAATATTTCTAACTAAACGAATCAGGAAAAGCTTAAAGAGCTAACATTAAATTGCATTTAGATTGCTGGATAGACTTTCAAAAAGAAATTATAAACAAATACATGAAGAAGAAGAACAAAGTAAATACTGATAGAGGTAAGTACATCAGACTGGCTGAGGCATAGGGTTGGAGCTGAGCCGCATTTGGGAAGGATATGCAATGCCAGAGTTTGCTGTTATCGGCCCTCATAGAATCTGGAGTCCAGCATCAGGAAGAACCTAATACCTGCTGGAAGGACCCCATGATACCACCCTGCCTCTCTACCCCTAGCCTGTTGCCTGTGACCATGATACCATGCCTGCTATTCAGCTTATGTGTCCTGACTTCCTCTTCTTGCCTGCTTGCAGGGTCTTTCCAGATTACTCACTCTGTTTTCGCGTTCTCCCATGCTCTAATCCCAGCCCTTGGAGCAGTCCTACCAGCAGCCAAGCTCATTCCATTGGTTGTTTGGATAGTGAATTCCAGAAAGAAAACTATCTTTAATCCAACAGTACAGAAACCAGTAGGGAAACAACACAATGGTCTATATGTGAGGGAGAAACTGTCTGATCTATATGAAAAGGACAAGAGTGATGAAATGCACATATGTAGAAAAAGACTAAAATTTTTAAATTAATTGATCTGACTGGATATAGCTCCACCAATTAGAGTCTCCAAGAGTAGAAAAAGGGCAAGAGAAATAGGGAAATGAGAAGAAGGCAGGAAATCAAAATGAACTCAGCTCTGTGACACTTTGCTTGTTTCCCAATACCCAGCAAATTTGCAATGAATATTTGTTGACAGATTAAATAAAACAGCTTTGAGTTCTGACTAGATGAAGTTTTGGATATTTGCATTACAATATGTCATAATCTCCTGAACGAATTGCTTACATTTTAAATTTGAATTTTAAACATGCAGCTGTCATTTTAGTAGACCAAATCAGAAAACAACAATTATTTGCTACCTGGCCTTTGTCCTGATTTCAATTCTTTTGGAAATGTACAAGAAGATCCCATTCACTGTAGTGGGAATGCAAATGAATGCAATTTATTTCACCTAGGATACAGAGATGCTCCTGCAAAGCTAGAAATATAAACCACTAAGCCTCTGTTAAAGGGATTTCTGAACTACAGTGTTACATGTCCCAGAATAAAAGCATTTGGTTTCTCCAGGCTCAAGGTAAGTTTAAGTTGGAATCCAGAAACGTAACCACAAGGAATCCTTAGGCTTTGCTAATAATGGTTAAAAGTAGGTTTTATGGTGATAGTGCTCAGTTGTTTTTCTTTTTTTTTTTTTTTGGTATGCTTGTATAACTTTTTAAATTGTAGCTCAAGTAGTGAGCTTTATTTGAAGTGATAAGAAACCCAGAATAATTTTATTAATGATTAATTTTTTTCAAGACACTTGGATCCTACAAAAAAAGAAAGGAGGGAAGAAGGAAAGGAACAGGGGGACAGAAGGGTTCATTAGAGTGCTGAGGCTTTAATGTCTTGGTGGCCCATATAAGCAAACTAAGTCTTGACCTATAAATAACTCAAGGTTATGAAATCAAAACAAAAAGGACAACTAACCACAAATAGCCAAGTAGGCTTTGTGCATGCTTCCTAAGTTGCTCCAGTCATGTCTGACTCTTTGTGACCCTACTGGACTATAACCTGCCAGGGTCCTCTGTCCATGGGACTCTTTAGGCAAAAATACTGGAGTGGGTTGCCATGCCATCCTCCAGAGGATCTTCCTGACCCAGGGATCAAACCTGTGCCTTCTCCGGCTCCTGTATTGCAGGCAAATTCTTTACCAATGAGCCACCAGGGAAGCCTCAGTAGGCTTTGAACTCCAGCTAACCAAATAATTTCCTTTCTTTGCTTCCCACTTTCTCTACATTAAGTCTTTCCCCTCCCAAACACTTCTGGTTTGGTGTTGCCACAGAAGCTTTCTGAATATCAGCCTCCAGTGGGACCTTAATGAAAAGATTTCTTTCCCTTCAGTGGGTAGAATTCAGGATTCCTTAGTTCAAGTATATGCATCAAACACTAAGCAGCTAGCCCCACCTGTCAAGGATCACAAGTTCTCCAATTTAAAAAATAAAGTACTTTCATGGAACTGGGGGTTGCCTGCCAGTAGGCTCTTTGCCACAGCTATTTTGAAAACTGGCAAAGAAGTGCATGGAAAAATCATTCTTCACCCTAACAGATGAGTCTTTCCTCACAAAACAGATGAATTTAGAACATCTTCTTAGTCAGATTCATAAAGGCAAAGGTACAGGGGATTTTATGGAAAATGCTGACCTCCTAAGAATTAGTTTTTAAATTGAATTTTCCATTCTTGAGATATTTGATAAATTCCTTGTCTCTCCTACTAAAGGTCATGCCAGAAAGTAACATATATGATTATTCACACTGATCACCTACCTGAGCCATACTTTACTCATGTCAAGTTTATAACCAAAATTCAACCTCATATTAAAGGGTCTATTTAATATGAAATAACTTGCAAATAAGCATCTTCTAATTTCAAAAATGACTTCTAATTTGAACTTTTTAGAAATTTCAAGTAGAATATACCCTAGTAAAACCAAAAAAATTAAAAATGTGAATGTTGGGGAGAGGTCAGAGGATTTTAGTAGCCATTCAAGAGGCTTGGGGATAGGAGATAGGTTATTTTCCTGCTTCAGCTTCTTTCTTGGTCTTCAAACGTACTCTAAGTGCCTTACATTAAGTTTTTGATTCCCAAGGCATCATTTCAAAGACATCTATCTCAGATAAGCACACTGCCAGCTGTATGACACAGCTACTAGGAAACTGACTACATAAAGAACACAGGACGTCCCTACCCATGAAGAGCCCCTTTTAGAGAACGCTGGGGAACTTAGGTAATTGATCACTAGAGTGGCCCCCCTTCTCCCTTCTTGTTTCCTAATTCTCACTCTTATGTCTTAAATCCACCAATAAAGAGTGAACCCTCAAAACCCTAGGCATCCCACTCTCAACTATAATGAATATGGTGCCCAGATGCACAGCCCCGCCATCTCTCTCCACCTCCACCACACTGTGCAGCTCTGGGACCTGAAAGTAAGAATCCCCCCTTTTTTTTTCAAAGTTCCCTAATGGTTGTTGCTGAGGTGTCCTACAGTCAAAACACGAACAACAAGGGCCAGTCTAGTCACAGCATCGACTCTGCTCCGGGAAATGTTGGTAGGGCTCACCACAAGTAATAAGGCCCCAGGCAGGTCCCTCAGCCATTTGTAGCAGATAGCATTACTATCAACAGGCTGAGATAGACATATCAAGTCACTCTTCAGCTTCTTTGAATTAGAATTTATTCCTCTGAAATGAGAAAAAAAAGATTGCTAGTAAGGAATTTAGCCTGGGAAATAGGCAATGAAATTGACATCAAAGTTGGTTTCTTTCTACAAAGTGTATTAATGAGTTTTGATAATACTACACATATCCAAGGTACTTTACGTATGTTGCATTGTTTTACTCTATTAGTCGGCCCAGTTGAGGTAAGGGATGAGAGAGGGCTGTGCGTGATGAAAAAAGAATTCTTGTACTGACTTTTATTCCATGATTCACATGCTTTTCACAATTTCAAACATATGTGAAATTGACTACGTCATAAAAACACAGTTGTCCAATTGGGATTGTATGCGTTGACTGTGCATATGTGACTGTAGTTTTTATTACTGGAGAATCTATCAAGGGATGCCTATATTTGTTAATAAATTATTACACAGAAATTTACAGTTGTGGTCATATTTGACATTAGGGCAACACAAGTAAATAAGAGGTGTGACAGATAATTGAAATACATTCCTGAGATGCAGCAACAATATAAATATGAATTTAATGTGACAAAAACATGTAAGCACACACAAGAGCTGCAACTTGCCTTAATAAAATGTATTTTTGGAGCCAATACTCTTTCTATACTTTAAAGTATAATGGCAAACTACTGACACGAGGGAAAAACAGTGAGATTTTTACCATTGGCTCACATGTATTTCAAGAAGCAACATGACAATCAGTCATTCATGCCCCTGTCTGGGTTCCTGTATGTCTCCTTTGTCCTTTCTACCATCCAAGTAGCCTGGACTTCAAACTTAGTATAATTTGTAGTTCAAACTTCACATTTCAAACATTTTTACACCTCGGTATTGCTGTTTTCCAATATGGGTTTATAATCTATTCATACAAAGCAAACATCAGATAAAATTCTCCAATTTTTAAACTTATTTTAAATACCCTTTTTAAAATTTAGCTTAAATGTGTCACAACAATAATACCAGCTAATATCATGATGACACTTAGTACCTGTATAAGTAGCTTTGGTCATTCATTGAATATAAGCTCATTATTTAAAATTGTATATTTTCACATGTATGCTAGCTGATGACTTAGAAAGCAGATATTTGCAAACCAAAATTTTGAAAGAGACTAGAGGAAGGAACATATCAACTAGTACATTTTCTTTTTCTTTTTTTTTTTTTTATGGTGAATGTTCACATTTATTCATTTGTTTGAGTCTCACAACAATCCCATTAAGAAGTGTCTCCTCCATTTCACAAGTAAGGAATCTAAGCATGTGTCTCCCTGCTGAATTTCAGGCATCTAGTGATACGTCCTCACTGTGCTTTGTTAATCAGTCTTGGTGCTGTGGTTGCTTTTTATTTTTATTTATTTTTTTTTAATTTTATTTATTTTTTTAAATTTTATTTTATTTTTAAACTTTACAATATTGTATTAGTTTTGCCAAATATAAGTATTTTCAGAAACCCCAAACTATGAGGATAATTATAATTCAAATTTCATTTTCAAGAAAGTATAATATTGGGTATATTTTTATTAGTTGCCAGTTTGGATAACTCTTCCAAGGAGAAGAGCTTTAAATTTTTCACCTAACATATTCACAAAAAAGCAAAAACTATAAATTATATGCCGAATTTCTGTTCCTTGACTCCATCCTTGTCTGTAGCTTTTTGCCTTTTATGAGATGTACCCAACACAATCTTTCCATCTGACATACCCATTCTTTGTCATTGTGGTTCAACATCTGCAGCAGTCTTTTGGGCAGGAAGCCAATTGTGTTTCCTTGGAAATTTGGTTTCTGGAAGGAGCAGCCCTCTGCCCTCACTGTGTTAATGTGGGAAGGACTCTTCAGTAGTTTTAATGCATTTATACAAGAAGATCCTTTCAAAAGAAAAGTGTTGGCCCAGGATCAAAGCAAAGTCATCACTAAAGACTCAGTCTTGAAGTTTTACAACAAGTTGTACTTAAGAAATCAAAAAGACTACCATGAGAGAGAAGTTTTCATGAGAGAACACAGTATGTTAGAAAGTGTCAGGGGGCAGACAGCTAGAGGAAGTAAAATTAAAATGCAAAAAGAGGGCCAGAAAGATCTCTTGGTGACCAAGAGCCAGTTACGCAATTCTGGAGAAAGAGCACCAACTGCCCTCACTGGCCTGGCTACATTTTTGCACACTCAGCTGGAAATGTCAAAGATAACTATCCAGCATGCTGTTCAGAGGAAATGCCCCTGATCTTACCTCACCTCAGCTTCTCTCAAGCAGACCAAAAATACAAGGCAGGCAGCTTCTGTCTTGAAGAATAAAGATAAAGGAAAGTACTTGCCAGGATGCAAAGCAGTTTGACATACAAGGTTGTCCAACTGGCAAAGGTATGAAAAAAATGCATTTTTCACACCTGGCATTGGAATTGGGCCATGAAGCTCTACCTATAATCTCAGGAGTTCCACCCAAGAGGAAGTACTTCTGTGCACTGCATTATATGACCATGACCTTCTCATGCACAGTTAGTTCACATGAGATACTGTAGCCAAAGTCCAAAATTTTTAACTAAAACAATCTGTGGTATAATAAAAATCTTACAAATTGAATCAACAGTGCTAATTACCAGTGAATTTTTAAATATTTAATTATTCCATTTTTGGCTGGGTTGGGTCTTAGTTGCAGCCCATAGGATCTTCATTGCAGCACACAGGCTCTCTAGTTGTGGAATGGGGCTCAGTAGTTGCAGAGTGCAGGCTTTGTTGCTCCATGGTATGCTACTTAGCTCCCTGACTGGGGATGGAACCTGCATTCTCTGCCTTGGAAAGTAGATTCTTGACCACTGGATTAAGATTAAGATTCTTAACCAGGGAAGTCTCACCAGTGAATTATATATATTAGCTGTTTCAACAGATACACCTCGCTGTTTACTACCTCCATCTTTCTCTCTTTCTTCCTATTCCTTTTTCTTTTATTCTTTGCTTGTACTGGGTCTTAGTTGAAATACGCAGGATCTTCATTGTGGCATGCAGGATCTAGTTCTCTGACCAGTAATCAAACTCAGGCCCCCTGCATTGGGAGCACAGAGTTTTAACCACTGTATCACCAGGGATGTCCCACTCCATCCTTCTCTTGCAGAGTCTACTTGATAGGCACCAGTCCCTTAGAAGGCATGGAATTTCCTGACTATTGTCTGCTCATTCCACAATTACTGCTACCTCTTAGGGTGGCACCCACCCAGTGGATGACATAATTAGAAAGTTAGGCTCTCAGGGATACAGCCAGGTAGTTTTCAACTTTTCATGAGGCTGATTGTAACTGTAGGCAGGCCTGGGATAGGACAAGTTGGGAAGACAATCCTATAAGCAAGCTGGAGAGAAAGAACCAAAAGCCTGATCTGTGGCCAGAAGAAGCCTCTGTTAACCCAGATATCAAAGAAGGCTTTGCTCCAAGAAATCTGTAAAGTGTCAGAGAAACCCTTCCAAAAGGCCAGCACCAGAATAAAGTGCAAGCTACAGCCAGCCAAAAGACTGAAATGTAGGCAAATGGGAAATCAGGAAAATCAGCTTCTCTGGAAAGACAAGCTGAATACCAGAGTTGGGCATGCCTGGAGTCTGTACTGAGGAAAGGACTGCCAGGTTCACCAGAGAGGCAAGTATCCAGAGAAAGTTCAGTCCTTGATATAGAAGAAGCTAAAGGCCTGAAATAGTAAGAAAAGGGTGCCAATCAAGAATGCCAAGAGAGGAGGACAAGCACACCACTCACTGGAAACAGAGGGTAGAACCAAGTGTTTGCTGGTTCTAGAGACAGAGTTATAACGTACATGGGACCACAGCTTGATGTCAAAGACTGAAAAGAAGGATCCATTTCCACACCACCTACTCCATCGCTCTCCTCTTCAGTTAGTTTATTCTCCAGTCTGCTCTTCTAACCTCACCTTGGCATAGAGGGTGCTTCCCAATTCTTCCACTTCTCATTTCTTCCTCCTTTCCTTCTTTTCCTCTCATTTTATGCTTCCTCTCTTTTATTTTCTTCTATCTCCTTCCACTTTCAGTTTTCACTGTTATAATTTCATAAATGTTGAACTGTGACAAATTATTCTAAAAGATATAGCAGGAGAGACCGAAAGTAACAAATTAAGGGTACTGATGTGAGTATAACTTGTGCTGCTCCCATGTGATTTCAAAAAGTTAATAGACTTAAAACACACTTGGAGGGTATTTACACAACTTTTCCCCACCTCACATTCTAGGACATGAACATTACCTTTATTTAGTCCATCGGCAATGGCTCTGAGAATCACACCTTTGAAAGTTACAACAGCCAGCAGTACATCTACAATTTGGAAACTAGAGACCATTCTACCACAGTTCCAAAATTAATGTAAAATAAGGCAATTTTTCATACATTATTCATTTTATTGATTTTCTTTTTTTTTAATTGAAGTATTGCTTATTTATGGGCTTCCCAGGTGGCTCAGTGATAAAGAATCTGCCTGCCCAATAAAGGAAATGCATGAGATGCAGGTTTGATCCCTGGGTCAGGAAGAACCCCTGGAGAAGGAAATGGCAACCCACTCCAGTATTCTTGCCTAGAAAATTCCATGGACAGAGGAATTTGGCAGGCTACAGACCACGGGGTCACAAAGAGTCAGACACAAATGAGCAGCTGAGCATGCCAGCATAGTTTATTTATAATATTACATTAGTTTCAGGTGTACAAAATAGTGATTCAAAATTTTTATACATTATACTCCATTCAAAGTCTAAAGTAAACATTGTCCTGTGCTGCACAATATATCTTTGTAGCCTATTTATATTATACAGAGTAGGTTGGATCTCTTAATTTCCTACTCCTGTCTTGACCCTCTTCCTTCCCTCTCCCTGCTTGTAATAACTAGTTCATTATTATCTGTAAATCTGTTTCTGTTTTGTTATATTCATTTGTTTTATTTCTTAGATTGCACACATAGGTGACAATATCCAGTATTTGTCTTTCCCTGTCTGATGTATGTCACTAAGCATAATACATTCCATGTCCATCCATCTTTTTGTAAATAGCAAAATTTCATTCTTATGGCTGAGTAGTTTTCCACTATGTGCGCACACATGTACGTGTGTGTGTGTGTGTGTGTGTGTGTCTGTATGTATGTGTCTATACATATCATATATTTATCCACTTATCTGTTTAGATATTTAGATATTTAGGTTGCTTCCATATCTTGGTATCTTTTCAAATTATTGGTCCTGTTTCCTTTGGATAAATACCCAAGGGTAGAAATACTGGATGATGTATTAACTCTGTTTTTGCTTTTTTGAGCATTCTTCATACTGTTTTCCATAGTGGCTGCACCAGTCAGTTCCTTCTCCACATCCTCACTAGCAGACACTTTTTATTTCTATTCTTTTTTATGATAGCCATTCTAACAAGTGTGAGGTGACATATCATTGTGGTTTTGATTTGCATTCCCTTTTCATGTGTCTGTTGCTCATCTGTATGTCTTCTTTGAAAAAAAAATGTCTATTCAGGGCTGCTGCCAATTTTTCAATTGGGTTGTTTGGTTTCCTTTTTCTTTTTTTGGTTTTTGGGTCTGGGATGGGCTTTTCTTTGCTGTTGAACTGTAAGAGTTGTTTATGTATTTTGGATATTAACCCCTTAGCAAATCATTTGCAAATATTTCCTCCCATTCAGTAGGTCTTCATTTTGTCAATCATTTCCTTTGCTGTGCAAAAGCTTTTAAGTTTAATTAAGTCCCATTTGTTTATTTTGCTTTTGTTTCCTCTGCTATAGGAGACAGATCCTAAAAAGTAATGCTATAATTTATGTCTAAGACTATTCTGCCAGTGTTTTCCTGTGGGAGTTTTATGATCTCTGGTCTTACACGTTTAAGTCTGTAATCCATTTTGAGTTTATTTTTATATTTGTTGTTTTCCAGTCATTCAATTGTGTTCGACACTTTGAGACACTACGGACAGCAGCACCAGGCTTCCCTGTCTTTCACTATCTCCTGGAGTCTGCTCAAACTCATGTTCATTGAGTCCATAATGTCATCCAACCATCTCATCCTGTTCCGCTTTCTCCTCCTGTTCTTAATCTCTCCCAGCATCAGGGTCTTTTCCAATGAGTCAGTTCCTCATATCAGATGGCCAAAGTATTGAAACTTCAGCTTCAACATCAATCCTTCCAATGAATATTCAGAGTTAATTTTCCTTAGGATTGACTGGTTTGATCTCCTTGCTGTTCAAGGAACGCTCAAGAGTCTTCTCCAGCACCACAGTTGAAAGCATCAGTTCTTCAGTGCTCAACAATCTTTATGGCCTATCTCCCACATCTGTACATGACTACTGGAAGAAACATAGCTTTGATTAGATGGACCTTTGTCAGCAAAGTGATGTCTCTGCCTTTTTATATACACTGTCTAGGGTTTCTCATAGCTTTCCTTCCAAGAAGTAAGCATCTTTTAATTTTGTGGCTGAAGTCATCATCTGCAGTGATTTTGGAGCCCAAGAAAATAAAGTCTGTCAATATTTCCATTGTTTCCCCATCTATTTGCCATGAAGTGATGGGACTGGATGCTATGGTCTTAATTTTTTGAATACTGACTTTTAAGCCAGGTTTTTCACTCTCCTCTTTTGCCCTCATCAAGAGGCTCTTTAGTTCCTCTTCAGTTTCTGCCATAAAGGTGGTGTCATCTGCATATCTGAGGTTATTGATTATTTCTCCCCACAATCTTGATTCCAGCTTGTGCTTCATACAGCCCAGCATTTCACATGATATACTCAGAATATATGTTAAATAAGCAGGGTGTCAATATACAGCCTTTTTGTCTTCCTTTCCCAATTTGGAACCAGTCTGTTGTTCCATGTCCAGTTGTAACTGTTGCTTCTTAACCTGCATACAGGTTTCTCAGGAGGCAGGTAAGGTGGTCTGGTATTACCATCTCTTGGAGAATTTTCCACAGTTGGCTGTGATCCACACAGTCAAAGGCTTTAGCATAGTCAATGAAGCAGCAGTAGATGTTTTTCTGGAATTCTCTTGCTTTTTCTGCAATCCAATGGATGTTGGAAATTTGATCTCTGGTTCCTATGCCTTTTCTAAATCCAGCTTGTACATCTGGAATTTCTCAGTTCACATACTGTTGAAGCCTTGAAGGATTTTGAACATTACCTTGCTAGCAAGTGAAATGAGTATAGTTATTTTTATATATGGTCTGAGAAAATGTTCCAATCTCACTATTTTACATGTAGCTGTCCAGTTTTCCCAGCACCACTTATTGAAGAGACTGTATTTTCTCCACTGTTTATTTTTGTCTCCTTTATCATAGATAAGGGCTCAGGTTTATTTCTGGGCTCTCTATTCCATTGAAACCAAGTAGAATTATACTTGTTACAGGCTATCTTCTCAGTTCCAAAATATTAATCCTCCCACAGGTGAAAGATATTAATGTGAAGTAAAGCAATTTTTACATCATTTGTTCTACTGATTTTCATTCTAAGAAATCTGTCTCTTTAGTTTAATAGTGCAATGGACTGAATGTTCGTGTCCCCTCAAAATTCAATGTTGAAATTCTAACCAAAGTTATGGTATTAGGAGATGGGGCCTCCAAGAAGTGATTAGATCATAATGATGGAGCACTCATGAACAGGATTAGTGCCCTTATAAAATACACTCCAGACAGCACCCTTCCTCTCTGCCTTGTGAAGACACAGTGAGAAGGCAGCTATCTATTAAACAGGAAACAAGCTCTCACCAGGTACCAAATCTGCCAATGCCTTGATCTTGGAGTTCTCAGCCTCCAGAGCTGTGAGAAATAAATGTCTGCTGTTCTGTTGCTTAAGTCACCCAGTATGTGGTATTTTTTTTTGTAGCATCTCAAAAGAAATAGATGAATACTGACCTGCATTTTCTTCCTTGGGCTTTGCGTGTTCACAGGTGTGTGTGCTCAGTCACTCAGTCACGTCCAGCTCTTTGCGAACCCATGTGCTGTAGCCTGCCAGGTTCCTCTGCCCAAGGAACTTTTCAGGCAGAACACTGGAACAAGTTGCCATTTCCTACTCCAGAGGATCATCCCAATCCAGGGATCGACCCTGGCTCTCTTGCATCACCTGTGGGTTCTTTACCACTAATGCCACCTGGGAAACCTTTGCATGTTCATATTTAACACAAAAATTTGTAACCTTTATGGGATTTATTTTGATATATCAGGAGGGAGGGTAGGAGGCTAACTTTAACTGATTTCCCCTATATTGTTTATGTACTGATCTTTAGCTTTCCCATTGGCTTATAATATTCAATTATCATCTTTTAAGTTAGCAAAATTCAAAAAGGATAGTACTCCCATGGGAAGTTTTAGTTGGTCTCAGACCTATCAGAAGTTCAGAGTTGCCACAAATGGAATATAAAACAAATCTAACCACTATCATTAGTTTCTGTATTTTATATTCCTATGAAAAACTCAAGGGAATTCCCTGGCTATCCAGTTGTTAGGACTCTGCAATTCCACGGCCTAGGGCCTGAATCCTGGTTGAGGAACTAAGACCCCAGAAGTCATGTTGCATAGCCAAAAACTTTTTAAAATAAACTTAAATTTAAAAAACATAAAAGGATGCCAAAACTTTGATAATCAAATAAACAATTTTAAAAAAAAGGAAAGAAAAAACTCAATGTAAGGCAAAACCACTACAATATTGTAAAGTAATTAGCCTCCAATTAAAATAAATAAATTAAAAAAAAAAAAAACAGGTGCCTAAGATGATGTAAAGCACTTCAGAGAGACTCCTTCTCACTCTGTATCAATTGTGTTCTTTGCAGGAGACAGACAACTGATATCCTTTGCATTGTTCTGTGTCTCCACAATCTGCAGGACTTAAAGGAGACAAATGAAGTTGCTCAGTGACAACATGGCACTAATTTCATTTAGATGGACAATAGTCATCTGTCAAGATCTTCCTACTGAGACCCGTGGCTGACTGGAACCAGAAAAATGCAGCAGGATGTCTAAGGACGTGGAGTATAAGACTATCCCCCATCCCAGTTTTTTTAAAACAATCTGAGTGATTATGTTATTACAGACAACAAAATGAATATTAAGTAAAAGAGGGAACTTCAGAATAGATGGAAATTAAATGAGCTTGCCCAATAATTTTTGTTTTTAAAGGAAATATCACTGGACTCTGGCAGAAAGATCAATTACAAAAAAGTAAGCCTCCTCTATGACCCACCTCCCAGAATACTGGAAATAAAAGCAAAAATAAACAAATGGGACCTAATTAAACTTAAAAGCTTCTGCACAACAAAGGAAACTATAAGCAAGGTGAAAAGAGACTTCATAATGGGAGAAAATAATAGCAAATGAAGCAACTGACAAACAACTAATCTCAAAAATATACAAGCAACTCCTACACCTCAATTCCAGAAAAATAAATGACCCAATCAAAAAATGGGCCAAAGAACTAAATAGACATTTCTCCAAAGAAGACATACAGATGGCTAACAAACACATGAAAAGATGCTCAATATCACTCATTATCAGAGAAATGCAAATCAAAACCACTATGAGGTACCAGTTCACGCCAGTCAGAATGGCTGCGATCCAAAAGTCTACAAGTAATAAATGCTGGAGAGGGTGTGGAGAAAAGGGAACCCTCTTACACTGTTGGTGGGAATGCAAACTAGTACAGCCACTATGGAAAACAGTGTGGAGATTCCTTAAAAAACTGGAAATAGAACTGCCTTATGATCCAGCAATCCCACTGCTGGGCATACACACTGAGGAAACCAGAATTGAAAGAGACACATGTACCCCAATGTTCATCACAGCACTGTTTATAATAGCCAGGACATGGAAGCAACCTAGATGTCCATCAGCAGATGAATGGATAAGAAAGCAGTGGTACATATACACAATGGAGTATTACTCAGCCATTAAAAAGAATGCATTTGAGTCAGTTCTAATGAGGTGGATGAAACTGGAGCCTATTATACAGAGTGAAGTAAGCCAGAAAGAAAAACACCAATACAGTATACTAATGCACATATATGGAATTTAGAAAGATGGTAACAATAACCTTGTATACAAGACAGCAAAAGAGACACCAATGTACAGAACAGTCTTTTGGACTCTGTGGGAGAGGGAGAGGGTGGGATGATTTGGGGGAATGGCATTGAAACATGTATAATATCATATATGAAATGAGTCACCAGTCCAGGTTCGATGCACTATACTGGATGCTTGGGGCTGGTGCACTGCGAGGACCCAGAGGGATGGTATGGGGAGGGAGGAGGGAGGAGGGTTCAGGATGGGGAACACATGTATACCTGTGGCGGATTCATTTTGATATATGGCAAAACCAATACAATATTGTAAAGTTAAAAAATTAAATTAAATTAAAAAAAAAAAGTAAGCCTCAAGTCCCTAATAAATTCCCCTAGGTAGATGAAACAAAGGTTACTAAGCACAAAGTGATGGTACCAACTATTCTAAGAGAATCTAAAATCATTATTTCATGTGTCATGAAAAATTTCAAACTAACCATAACTGAGAGGCAAAACAGTCCACAGAGAAAATTCCCATCAAGATCTGCAAATTGTTTTGTCATTTACAACTTAGACTCTTCAAAATTCCTGAAGTTTCTCAGTCTCTCTTACTACTTAGAATTAATTACACACTCCCTTTCCTTCCACACTTGAATTGCAATGTAATTTATACATATATTTATGTCACAAGTGTATTTGTGTGTATGTATGTGTGTGCGTGTGTGTGTGAGAGAGAGAGAGAAATAGAGACAGGGATTGAGACTGATTAAATTGTTAACTAGTTTTGAGAATTAATTCAGGTTCATACTGTGAACTAGTGCATTATAATCTGAAAATAACCCTGATAATGTAAAAAGAACACAATTTCATTTCTATTATACAGAATATCCTCTGTAAATAATAATAATAATAAAAGAGAGACTTTCCTTAAACTCCAAACTCAAAGAACAATTTGTATTACTTGTATTCCAAAAAGAGAGTCTTTCTGAAAGTCTCACTGCTGGGTTCCTTTAAATAAAATTTCCCTTGGAGCACTCAAAACATATTTACATTTCCAAAAATTCAGTTGACAAACAACTTTTCACATAAACAGCTGTTACACAAGGTAAAGCAAACTTTCACATATGTTTACCTTCAAACCATATCATTTAGATTTAAATGAACTAAAATTTTGAGCCATCATTTTCTCAAAAGGATGGTTGATTTTGGAGGGAGTGTTGGTGGGAGGGTCACAGAAATATTTAAGACAGGAGTGGCAAAGAGGAGGAGGGGAAAATGTGTCTTGAAGTGGGGTGGAAAGAGAGGGGCAGGTGGAGAGGGCAGCATGAAGACTCTCACTGTTGCTTCAAACAGCTTGTTAAAAACAAAGCTTTCCTCCCTCACCCACTGAGGTTCGTGCTGACAGTCTACATGATAACTACATACAGCAAACTGTGGCTAGGGAACCACAGAACAAGTAACAACCCACAGCTCTTGCTCACCTAAGCTACTGGTGACTTGAGACCATAGATCATTACAGCTAGTGGAAGCAAGCAAAATGAAATCAACATACTTCATCTTAGCCAAATATGTTATCCCTTGACAATACCTTGATTTCACAATCAATGTGATTTCACAGAGGGAGTAAGGACTGAATATTTAAGTCCCTCTCCCCAATTCATGGGCTTCCCTTGTGGCTCAGCGGGTAAAGAATCCAACAGCAATGCGGGAGACCTGGGTTCCATCCTTGGGTTGGGAAAATCCCCTGGAGAAGGGAAAGGCTACCCACTCCAGTATTCTGGTCTGGAGAATCCCATGGACTGTATAGTCCCTGGGGTCGTAAAGAGTTGGACACAATGGAGTGACTTTCCCTTTCCCCAACTCATATGTTGGAAGTCCAATCTTCAACGTGATAGTATCAAGAGGTGGGGCTTGGGGAGGTGATTAGGTCATGAGGGTATAGCTAAAGAGACCAGTGAAAGTGAAGTGAAGTCACTCAGTCATGTCCGAGTCTTTGTGACCTCATGGACTGTAGCCTACCAGGCTCCTCTGTCCATGGGATTTTTCCAGGCAAGAGTACTGGAGTGGGTTGCCATGTCCTTCTCCAGGAGATCTTCCCGACCCAGAGATCGAACCCAGGTCTCCCACATTGTAGGCAGACACTTTACCGTCTGAGCCTCCAGGAAAGTCCAAAAGAGACCAGACTTCCACTTTTTTGCCATGTGAGCACACAGCAAGCAGACAGCCATCTGTGAACCAGGAAGTGGGTTTTCACCAGACACAGAGTCTGCCAGCACATCAAAGTTGGAGCCTCCCCGGCCTCCAGAATTTAAATTGTGTGAAATAAGTTTTTGTTGTTTGTAAGCTGCCCAATCTATGGTAAATTGTTATAGAAGCCTGAACAGACTAAGATGGAACTGTAGACCCTCGTGATCCAGCAGAGAATCTAGTAACATCGAGTGTGTGCTCAGTCGCTTCAGTTGTGTCTGACTCTTTGCGACTCCATGGACTGTAGACTGCTAGGTTCCTCTGTCCATGAGATTCTTCAGGCAAGAATATGGAGTGGGTTGCCATTTCCTTCTCCAGGGAATCTTCCCAACCCAGGGATGGAAACTGCATCTCTTACATCTCCTGCATTGGCGGGCAGGTTCTTTACTCCTAGGGCCACCTGAGAAGTGTTAGCATCCATCAAATTATTCGAGGTAGATAACCAGAAAATTTGGCCAATATGTAAGGCCACAACTAAATGAAAGAGTCAGGCGGGAGCAGGCATATATCAGAAGAAATATGTCTCCCTAGACTTAGCCTAGAATTTGGGGTGGAGAAAGTATGAGTTGGAACAGAAGGTCACATTACAATTTCAGTATGTAAACATAAGACTAGTTATGAACAAATCATAATACTGAAACGTGGCATGTGCGGATCTCAGAACAAAGCCTTGGAGACATAATGGCTAAAATGTTCAGTTCACAATAAAAGAAAATTACATCAGCTCTTAAGAAACTGCTGTCTTTGGGGAACACATAAAAGTGAACAACTTGAATGCAGTGAAAATCAATGTACCTGGTGCTATGGATGCCCAGAGGAAGACCTATATTAATACATGTAGCTTCTGGAAGCCCTAAATCTAATCAGCTAGACTTCATTTTTCAAACATAGCACCTAGCTCAGCTGGTAAAGAATCCACCTGCAATGCAGGAGACCCCAATTTGATTCCTGGATCAGGAAGATCCTGTGGAAAAGGGATATGCTACCCACTCCAGTATTCTTGGGCTTCCCTAGTGGCTCAGATGGTAAGAATCCACCTGCAGTGCAGGAGACCTGGGTTCGATCTCTGGGTTGGGAGGATCCCCTAGAGAAGTTACCCACTCTAGTATTCTGGCCTGGAGAATTTCATGGACCATATAGTCCATGGGGTAGCAAAGAGTCAGACATGACTGAGCAACTTTCGCTATCACTTTCACCTGTTTTTAAAGTTAAATCCATTGTTCATAAAGTATACTGTTAGCACTTTGGATCTTTGGATTTCAAGCCCTTCCCAAGAGGCAGATACTCTCTAGGCATCTAGGTGAGGACCCAGAGTCCTGCACATTTTCCTCAGACTTGGGAGACTGAGGATTCATGGACTTAAAGATTAGGGACATTAAAGAACTGAGGAAACCAGAAGGGAAAGAGACACGTGTACCCCAATGTTCATCGCAGCACTGTTTATAATAGCCAAGACATGGAAGCAACCTAGATGTCCATCAGCAGATGAATGGATAAGAAAGCTGTGGTACATATACACAATGGAGTATTACTCAGCCATTAAAAAGAATACATTTGAATCAGTTCTAATGAGGTGGATGAAACTGGAGCCTATTATACAGAGTGAAGTAAGCCAGAAGGAAAAACATAAATACAGTATTCTAACGCATATATATGGAATTTAGAAAGATGGTAACAATAACCCTGTGTACGAGACAGCAAAAGAGACACTGATGTATAGAACAGTCTTATGGACTCTGTGGGAGAGGGAGAGGGTGGGAAGATTTGGGAGAATGACATTGTAACATGTAAAATATCATGTAAGAAACGAGTTGCCAGTCCAGGTTCGATGCACGATACTGGATGCTTGGGGCTAGTGCACTGGGACGACCCAGAGGGAGGGTATGGGGAGGGAGGAGGGAGGAGGGGTCAGGATGCGGAACACATGTATACCTGTGGTGGATTCATTTTGATATTTGGCAAAACTAATACAATTATGTAAAGTTTAAAAATAAAATAAAATTAAAAAAAAAAAAAAGAAACAACCTACCAGTTTGTTTTCTGTTATCTATGAGTTTGCTTCTGTTTTGCTTTGTTGGTCTATTTTGTATTTAGATTCCACATGCAGGAATCTTGTAATTTCCATTGTTATAAAGGTTGTAAATGAATATAATGATTAGACCTAAAGCTATGACTTGAGAAAAATCACTATACATATATAAGATCATTATGATAAGAAAGTTGTCAGGAATAGATTTAGTACCGTAGAAGTTTAAAGAAATTTAAGGTCATAATATCCCATTGTCTCATTTTACATGTGAAATCACGGGGAATCAGAGAACCAACAATTTGCCCAAAGTGACACAGTGGCCTCTCGGCAGAGTTAATCATTAAGATCACCTGACCCCTTGTCCATCAACTTCACTAGTAGACCATGATTAAACAACCACTTTCAAATATATCAACAGCAAAGTGGCAAGAAGACTTTTGTGGATTGAAGAAGATCTAACTGGGAGGCTGTTTATCCTCTCAACATAATCACCCTCTATTACACATTTTCTTCCTATTAGGCTATGCATACAGGAGACAGGAAGCAGATGTTCTGAGAATAGGAGTGTGAGGAAGGCAAGCTAACACCTTCTCTTTGATGAGCTTGGAAGGACTCAAACTGCTCTCTCTAGGGTAGTTAAGACAGCTGCTGAGTTGTAGCAAAGCTTTGATCCAAGAGCTTGAGGTCCCAGAGTCATGAAATCACTCCAGGAAGAGAAATGGGTGAGCTTTAAATCAAATTTGATAATTCAAGTCTGGGTGTGAAATATATTAAGATTAGAAAAAGTGGTGACAGATAAAAAGTTAGTGAAAAATGTACTAAATTATTTCATTAGAAAGTTGCTCCAGACTACCACATTTAAATATAGTGTTTCCCATGCTCAATTGCTCTTTTTAAGGTGAATATGTATGTGTGTATGTAAGAGTGCATTTATGCTTCTATGTCTATGCATTTATGTGTGCATATTTACATATATATGTATTTACTAACTAAGAGAGAGAGAAGGAAAATTACTTCTGGAGTTTGAACAGAAAACCTTGTCTGAAGTGGGAAAAATTAAAATCTTTTGGCTCAAATACTAGTCATCTACCATTTAGTGATAGTATTTCCAAATAATAAGTTTAGCTTTTTTAAAGAGTAAAATGTATTTTTTCAAAATCATATAAAATGATTTAAAGTTATGAAACACTATATATTTATATACATACATACACACACACACACACACACACATATATATATATACTTATTTATAGTTACATATAACATGTGTGCTAAGTCACTTCAGTTGTGTCCAACTCTTTGTGACCCTGTGGACTGTAGCCTGCCAGTCTCCTCTGTCCATGGGATTATCCAAGCAAGAATACTGGAGTGGTTTGCCATGCCCTCCTGCAGGGGATCTTCCTGACCCAGGGATAGAACCCCACATCTCCCTGTTTCTCTTATGTGTCCTGCATTGGCAGGTGGGTTCTTTACCAGTAGCACCACCTGGGAAACCCACATATAACATATATAACTATATATATTTCTTTTCACTTTGCATTACATATGTAGTTATATTAACTATGCATATAATAGTTAATATACTATTAATATAACTATAATCATATGTTCACATACTTCAGAGTATAATAGCTATATACTATATGTAACTACACATATACATACAAAGTGACAAGTAAACAACATCTTCAGGCTCTGGCTCAACTTTTCATATATTATGCCAATGTAAAACATGACCTGACTTCTCAGTGGAGGACAAAATAACTGAAAACTAAGAGAACCATTGAACTGCAGCTATAATTGAATAGCTACTTTGAATTCAAAATTCCAGAAAGATCTCAACTACCTACTCTTTGCAATAAGCCTATGTCAGATCATTTATATCCTGAGATAACCATATCCAGGGTAAAGTCAACATCATTCTTTAGAGTAGCAGTGCCATAGCCATAGCATGGCATATGCTTTAGCAGCTAATTATTTTTTTACCTTTCGGGCATGGATTAAAATCCCCTTTTATGGAAATATGAAGAGCCAGATGATAAACCTTAGAATCCCCTAAATATCCTTTGCTAGTCTTCAAAATCAGCTCTCACTTCTAGGTCAAAACTCCTTCCCCTATCTCCAAGGGGAAGATCCTCATCTCTAGCCTTCTGGCCCCACAAATCCCTTGAACACTCTCCCTGGCCTGATTGAGCTCAGCTCTGGACATACTAAATAATGGCTTCCCAGCTTTCTCTTTTCCTAGCCCTTTATTCTATCCTCTCTTTTCCTAAATGGCCAGGGACCCTTAAATCTTACATCCTCACACTTTTTCATTCTCTATTTTCTTATAACACCTGATTGTCTGCTCCTTAGGCTCCTCCCCCCAGAGTCACCTGCTGAAACCAACACTCCAAATCCATCAGATCCATCTCAACAGAAGCTTTCAAGCCATCCTCACTCTGTACAGACACTGGCCTATATTAAAGCCAACACACAAAATGATCACTCTCAGCCTATCAGACAAAACTGCTCTCAATCTGTATGCATTTCAGAAAGTTTGCTATAATCGGAAAAAATTTCAAAGGCTAATAGTCTCTCTCCTTGGAGACTGTCATTAACACTCCACATTCAAAATAGTCATTAGCTTCAGGAAAGCAAGAAATTCATTCTTCTGTTGTATTTTTAATGTCCTTACCTCTTGTCAATGTGCTACTCTGTTTACAAGCTGCAAAATGTTTGGAATCCAATGTCTGTTCTACAAATCTACTACTTTTGGCATGGTTTTCAGTGCTAAGACCTTAAGACCACTATTGTGGAGAGGAATTCTCTATATAAGCTTACAAAGGGCCATTCTCTTAAAAGTCATGGAATTGCACTCTCTTATTTGATATATTCTCCATAACACAGATATATTTACCTCTTTCTAGGTTTAATGTAGCCAAGAAATTAAAATGTGCTATATCTCTTTACTCTGAGAAGCCTACTAATCACTTTCATGTTCCATTTGGTAATGTACCGTGTTTATTGTCTGTCCACAAGCTAGAAAGCAAGCTCCAAGGAGGGCAGGGATTTATCTTTGCCCTTTGATTCATCCCAATGGCCTATAACAGTATCTGGATCAAAATGTGTGTGCTGTACCTAGTTGCTCAGTAGTGTCCGACTCTTTGAGACCACATGGACTGTAACCCGCCAGGCTCCTCCATCTATGGGGATTCTCCAGGCAAGAATAATTGAGTGGGTTGCCGTACTCTCCTCCAAGGAATCTTCCCAATCCAGGGATCAAACCCAGGTCTCCTGCATTGCAGGTGGATTCTTTACCATCTGAGCCACCAGGGAAGCTCAAGAATACTGGAGGGGGCTCAGTTGGTAAAGATTCCCTGGAGAAGGGATCAAAATGTAAGTTCAATTTATTTGTTGGATTTATTATTTTGGGGAGCTCCAAAATCACTGTAGATGGTGATTGCAGCCATGAAATTAAAAGACACTTACTCCTTGGAAGGAAAGTTATGACCAACCTAGATAGCATATTCAAAAGCAGAGACATTACTTTGCCAACAAAGGTCCATCTAGTCAAGGCTATGGTTTTTCCAGTAGTCATGTATGGATGTGACAGTTGGACTGTGAAGAAAGCTGAGCACTGAAGAATTGATGCTTTTGAACTGTGGTGTTGGAGAAGACTCTTGAGAGTCCCTTGGACTGCAAGGAGGTCCAACCAGTCCATTCTAAAGGAGATCAGTCCCGGGTGTTCTTTGGAAGGAACGATGCTAAAGCTGAAACTCCAGTACTTTGGCCACCTCATGCAAAGAGTTGACTCATTGGAAAAGACTCTGATGCTGGGAGGGATTGGGGGCAGGAGGAGAAGGGGACGACAGAGGATGAGATGGCTGGATGGCATCACCAACTCGATGGATGTGAGTTTGAGTGAACTCTGGGAGTTGGTGATGGACAGGGAGGCCTGGTGTGCTGCAATTCATGGGGTCGCAAAGAGTCGGACACGACTGAGCAACTGAACTGAACTGCTTAAGTAAATTAATCTCCTGCAACAAAAACTTAACCTAGCGGGATACATTGTTGTTATATAATCCTTACTACAGAGTTTATTTTTTTTATGTTTTTTTAAAATTTTATTATATTTTTAAACTTTACATAATTGTATTAGTTTTGCCAAATATCAAAATGAATCCACCACAGGTATACATGTGTTCCCCATCCTGAACCCCCCTCCCTCCTCCCTCCCCATACCATCCCTCTGGGTCGTACCAGTGCACTAGACAGTCTCTTGATTTATTGTAATAACCAATTAAAAAAGTATATAGCTCCTTTGCTAACACTAACAATGGGGGCAGTCTCCGGCCCCCTTTTTATGTCTATGTCAGAAGCTTTCTCTGTCTCTTTCATACTTTAATAAAACTCTGGTACACACACACACACAAAAAAAAACTTAACCTAAATGCTTTGGCACTTGGCATGTTGAAACAAGATACACATTTTGAATGGAGAAATACTTTGTGGGTTTGAGTGAAAAGTAAAAGGAAATCATGAACATTCCATCCTACACTAATGGTACAAATTACTCTGAGACATAAGAAACATAACATTTTATTTCACAATGAAGCAAGTCTGGCTCAAAACCCCCACCGAATAAGTCTTTTGAGAAGTCCAACAAAAGTTATCTTCTTGGATTATGTTCCCTTCCATTCTTTAAAACAAGAAATCTAGACTCATGGGGCACATAAAAATGGGACAGTGATTGAAATTCTATTTTGTTTGCTGATGCTACAAGTCTATGATGAAGGAAATCACTTCCCCCATAGTTCTTCCTTCATCTCAAGCTGAGTTGACCCTCACTGAAGCACCCAAGACTATAGCGTTCAGTACCCAGTCTCCATGAGCTAATCTCCATGTGAGAGTCCTGCATTCACAAAGGCATTGCTTTTCAGTGAGATCAGATCTCCACTACTAACTATAAAGCCCAGTGTCTTTCCCAATCCTCAAGAACCCATCCAATATCCCAGAATTCTTTTCCTTCTCAAGTCCTTTCCCTTCCCATCTCTCAAATAAAAAAACTATTCATACTTATTTTGCCATCTCTCAACAGTGTTTGAAGGCTTATCATTTTAGATGGATTGGCCTCAGTCCCTAGAAACACAAAAATATCTGGTTTGCCTTTCTCAGGAGACAAAATCCAGGCTTTAGGACCTTCTTGATGGTGGTAGAGTAGGGGTAGGGATTCAGTTAGGATTGGGTTCAGCTGCTTGTGACACAAACTAGAAGATAACAATGGCCCATAAAAGACCAATTTTCACTTTATCTCACTTAAAAAAAGTTCTGAGATAGCCTCCTTGAGTTCATAGGGAATCTTTTTATTTTAATGTTTCACCAATTCATGCATTGACTGCATGGAAGCACAAAAAGGGTGCATACCACATATCTTATAAGATTTCCCAGGGTCACCACAACCTTTCGTCACGTCTCATTGGCTAGGACATTGTCACACAGTCAGACTAGTTATGGAGAAAGCTGCAAAGTATAGTCTTTGTCCCATATGGCCAGGTTGGATATTGGGGAAGGCAAGTGAGCAGTTTATACTACAGAGGCTGAATATTCATACTCATCCTGTTCTTTCATGAACTGGCAGCAGTGAAAAACAAAGCCCAGAGTTTTGTCAATAGATCATCAAGCTGTGTTCATTTCAGTTGAGTTCAGTCGCTTAGTCATGTTCGACTCTTTGCGACCCCATGAACCACAGCATGCCAGGCCTCCCTGTCCATCACCAACTCCAGGAGTTTACCCAAACTCATGTCCGTTGAGTCAGTGATGCCATTCAACCATCTCATCCTCTGTCATCCCCTTCACCTCCTCCCCTCAATCTTTCCCAGCATCAGGATCTTTTCAAATGAGTCAGCTCTTTACATCAGGTGGCCAAAGTATTGGAGTTTCAGCTTCAACATCAGTCCTTCCAATGAACACCCAGGACTTATCTCCTTCAGGATGGACTGGTTGGATCTCCTTGCAGTCCAAGGGACTCTCAAGAGTCTTCTCCAACACCACAGTCCAAAAGCAAATATTATAAATAATTCTTTTTTTTTTTTAAGTTTAAGATGCATCTCAAGTCTCAATTGTCAAACTTGCTCCTACTTTGAATCAAGGTTAGGGAAAGAGATAGTCATCAGCAATTTCTTCTCAGAAGTTGTTTTGTCATCTGATTCAGTCTCAGATGAATAGATATTCACAAATGTATAATAATGAAAGAAAGCAATGAAAGAAAATTAAAAAATAAAGCCTTATTTCAAATTTGTGAAAGTTGGACATGAGGCATTGAAGTAATATAGTTAATATTATCCTGTCTCCACCCTACCTCTCAACAAATCATAAGCTTGAAGAATTTGCATTATTGTTTTTATATTCCTCTGAATCTTCTATATATACTGCACTCAACGTATCTTTGCTGCACTGAGTTGAAAATGGATAAAAACGTAAATATTTGTAAGAACTTGAGTCATCAAGAAGTAAACACTTTGACTTAAGAGGATATTCCAACCTGTTCAAACACTGGCCACACACATCCTACCTGAGGAATCCATTATATGACTTTTAGAATGTCGCAATGTGGTTGGAATTAAAATTCAGACACCACCACCTAGCTCAGTAGAGAGCTATCTTCATATCATTTATGGGGATATTAAATGGTATCTCTGAGCTTTAAGACTATATAACATGGGAAACTGATCAAGTTTGGGGGTCTAGGGAAGGTTCCTCAAAAGAAGGAACATTTGATCTGAATCTGAAGGAATAAAATTATCAAGTGAAGAAGAAGAGAAACCAGACAGGGGAAACAGTATACACCAAAGTCCTATGGCAGGAGAAGGAAGAACTCACTCAAGGAATGAGGACAGTATGAGTGCACATGAAGATCAAAGGGCAGAGCACTGCTAGACAAAGTTGGAGAGTTGGAGTATCCATGGGGGTTCTTTGGTTGTGAGCCACAGAAATGAGCTCTGCCTTTTTCACCAAAATCAGGAGGAGGTTTTTTGGAAATCACTAAAGAATTCACAAAGTTAAAAGATATTAATAAGATTTCGTGCCATCAAGGACACTGGTGACCTTATGCCATTTTGGTGGATCCAGAGTGAAATGGCTTAATGGTTATCAGGAAATAGGGTGAAGGAGGCAAGGAGCACAGACTGGCTTTTGGAAAGTTTGGCTATAAATGAGGAGATCAGAGAGAATGAGTTGGCCCCAGATGTAGATGAAGGGTCAAAGAGGGTGTTTTCTAAGATTAAGGAGTCCAGAGCATATTTCAATGACAATAAAAGAGGTTAAGTATGCAAGAGGAAGAGATTGTATTTAGCGCAAATTTTCAAGAAAGAAAAGAATCGATATAATAAGTGCAAGAATTGTTCTTGACAAGAAGGAACAGCTCCACTATTGCAAGCCAAGAGAAGAGGAAGAAGTACAGATGTAGAAAGATTCCTTTGTGGTGGTAAGAAGACCCAGTTCCCTGATAGCTTCCATTTCATTTTTGAAGTAGGTCACCTTCTGAGACAGGGAAAGGTGAGAGGTGAGTAAAGAGGATTCGAAATTCTGAAGAAAGTAGAGAAGGTTTAGAAAGTCATTGCAAGAGAATAAGGAAAAGAGAGATGCCAGGTAGGGTGGAGGGCCCAACTGAGAGGCATATTCATATTCCTAACTGTTGGATACAAGTGTGACATTGCACCCTAAAATCCTTTTGGCAAAGAACCATTTTTGTATTCTCTGTGAACACACAGTGTGTTCTTACATATTTTCCACATATTCTCATTTGTCTATTTTCAGGCCTTAGTACTAAGGAAAACTAAGCCTCTCTTATTACTTTGTTCTTATTATAGGAGCTCAATAACATATAAGTCAATTGTTAGAAATGAGTTGCTAAATTTTCAGCCCACTTAAGACGAAGTATGGGTACTTCGGTACTTAGGGCATTACCCTGATTTCATCTTCTTAATGTATTTGTGTTTTCTCTTTTCCTCCAGTTTCTTCCTTTATCATCATATATTACTAAGTAAATATATTTTATCCACCTCAAGTTCCCTTTGTGGAATGAGGGAAGATAAAATAATAAGTCAATAGTATAACCAAAATTTTAAAATATGATATTATAAATTTAGATATGGAAGTGCATATATAAAAATAAATATGTAGATACATAGATAAACACATAGCAAGGTTTGCTAACAATTCCTATGGAAACAAGAAATATAAAGCCTAGCTAATGGGCTTCCCTGTTGGCTCAGTGGTAAAGAATCTGCCTGCCACTGCAGGAGACACAGGTTTGATCCCACATGGCACAGAGCAACTAAGCCTGTGTGCCACAACTACCAAGTCTGTGCTCTAGAGCCTGGGAGCCACAACTAGTAAAGCCTGTGCATCCTAGAGCCTGTGCTGTGCAACAAGAGAAGCCACCGCAGTGAGAAGTCCCTGCACCAAAAAGAAGAGTAGCCCCCACTCACTACAAGTAGAAAAAAGCCCACGCAGCAAGGAAGACCAAGAACAGCCAAAACAAATCAAATATAAAAAATAAAACCTAGCTAAGTTTCTACTCAGAGATAGTAAATCTATCATTTTTCAGAAAAGGAAAACATATTTACCTATTTATTGGTTTAACATTTTCCATACAACTAATATATTTTTATGAATTTCCTTTAAAAATTGAGCAAGAAAAACCCTAATCCAAAGAAAATCTATAAAATGATAAATTTAGGTAAGATGAAATGGATCTTTGTCTCTTAAGAATAGTTTATTTTTCCTGTTACCAAAAAGCAAGTCTGTGTGCCCAAGGCACAGTGAGGCCAAACAATATCAAAACGTCAGAGTGTGAAACAGAGACAGGTTTATTGAGAGCAAGGAGATGGGTGGCTCATGCCTTAAAAACCCCCCAAATTCCTGAAAGCTGTCAGCAAAGCCCTTTTCTAAGAAAAGTGAGCGAGGGGTGTGGTTGTTGCAAACTTCTTGGTGTTGGATCCTTTGCTCAAGGGGTTGGGTCATGGTCAGGTAACGATGTTCCCGAGGCCCCGAGATACAACTTTCTCCCTCCGAGGTCCTGGTTCTGGCTAAGAGAAGACAGATCTCAGTTGGAAGCTCCCTCAGGGCCAAATCCCCAAAATCTGCCCAGCTGACATCGCTGAGGGAGCCAGGCATCCAGGACCCAGCTGGCCCTCAGGCTGCCAGTACAACAGGACCAGGTCCCACAGGCTGCATCCCAGGCAGACAGCCACTGCCATTAGGTCGCAGAGACAGGGATGAGGGGGAGATTCACCGCCAATTCAAGGTCTGAGCCGAGTAAGTGGGAGGCCATGGCGAGAGCTCTGGAGCCCTGCAAGACACAGCCCCCAGCCTGTTCACCGGCGAGTCTGAGGAGTGAGCTGGAAGTCCCTGTGGAGAAGGGTGGGATCCGCCTCTTTCACTCTCCGCCTGAAGACTACCACTCCAGGGACCGCTGGTTGAATGGAACCACTAACGGTCACTTATCAACAGTTAGTTGTTTGTGGGCAGAGCTCACTGTAGCATCCTCCAATGGCTGAGCAGGATCACTAATGGTTGCTCATTGATAGTTGATTGCTTGGGGGAGGGGCCCAGACTGAAGGCTGAGCAGGAGCACAAACTGTCTGGGGTAACTGTTGCCTGGTAACAAGGTTTGAGGATAGCACACAGCTTCAGCCAACTGCTAAAGGCTGCACTCAGCAGGGCTATATTACAATTACATTTAGGGAAATTAAAACGGATCTTAGTCTCTTTGTGTGTGCATGCTAAGTCGCTTCAGTTATGGCTGACTCTTTGTGATCCCTTGGACTGTAGCCCGGCAAGGCTCCTCTGTCCATCAGGATTCTCCAGGCAGGAATACTGGAGTGGGTTCCTATGCCTTCCTCCAGGGGATCTTCCCCATCCAGGGATTGAACCCCAGTCTCCTGCATCTTCTACTGTTGGCAGGCGGGTTCTTTACTACTAGCACCACCTGGGAAGCCCTCTTTGTCTCTTAAACATAGTTTATTGTTACTATTATAAAAGTTAGGTGAAATATTTAAAATTATAGTCTCAACATACTACAACCCCTTTTAGGAAGACAAGTACTTTAAACTTAAGCTTCTTATATGGAAAAAGTTACTTTCAATATACTTCACGCACTAAACATCAGTGCTTTCTTTGACTTTGATTTTAAAATATCTAAAAAAGAATCAAGTTTGCATAATTTAAGACTGTAGACTCAAATCTCCATTTGACTTTTCTCTGCCTGTATGACTTTATAAAACCCCTAATCATGCTTTACCTCTAGATTGTTATGAGGGTTAAATGAGTTCATACAAGAAATGCTTAGAATAGTGCCTGGCATGTAGTAAGCATTTTACAAGCATTAAACTGTTGCTATTGTTGTTTGTCATTGTCTCCATCATCTAAACTATGTAAAGACTGTCTTTGCTGGTTTTTCTCCCAAGCATTGCCAGCAGTTTAACACACTACAGGTTTGTTTAAGTGATAATGATTTACCTTGGTGATGAGGGTCATTTGATTTGAAGAACATCGTATTTGTATTATCATAATGAGATAAAGCATAACTTCCTTTTTATTCAAAAGGCAGTACCAAAGAACTAAACATTCCAAGTTTATGTGAAAGAAAGTTAGACTTGCCTATGAGCAGGGTGACCTTAAAAGCATCTGAGCAGGGATGAGAAAATCCCATTCTCTAACCTGTTTCACACTCTCAGTACCAGTGACACAAAAGGAAAAGCTAGGCTAGGCCTTCTGCACCTACAGTTCAGGTCTCTGAACACTTAGGTGGTTTTCAGAAAATTTTAAACCAACGTCTGGGTGCCAAAATGTTCCCCCAACAAAACTCTTTCCAGTCCTTCAGAAATAACCCACCAGAGTCTTTTCTCCTTCCAGGCCTGTTGGCAATTGAAAAGCAAACAACAAACACAAATTGGCATCAAACTGAAGTCCTCTGCTCTTCAGTTCTGCCACTCAATAACCAATGAATTTTGCAAGTTCCTATACTTTCAGAGCCCTAGTTTCCTTAGCTGTAAAGTGGAGGTAAGGGAAGACTTGTTAATATCTGTCCAGTGATAAAGCACCTGGGCTACCTTATTCTGATGGTCTTGAGTAGAAACCACTCATCTAGTACAGGATCCATCCTACAAATCCTGACTCAGTCACATGTACCCATAATGAACTCCCTGTATATCATACAGAATCATACAGAATATAAACATCACAGCAGTACCTATTCCCTGTATTATCTACAAAAAGTCAAATGTTTCTGATACTAATTCTTTTGCTATTTCTTGCAGGAGTCTGAATTCCTGAAATCCAGCTAATAGCAGAGGGTTTTATAGGAATATAAGGATTGAGGGCAGGAGGAGAAGGGGACGGCAGAGGATGAGATGGTTGGATGGCATCACTGACTCAATGGACACGGGTTTGGGTGGACTCCAGGAGTTGGTGATGGACAGGGAGGCCTGGCATGTTGCTGTTCATGAGGTCACAAAGATTTGGACGCGACTGAGCAACTGAACTGAACTGAACTGAAGGAAGAAGGAGAGACATATGTGGGTGATAAGACTAAATGGTTCTGGTCACTTTATTTTACTAACTAAAAACAAAATCATGGAGGAGAATGGAATCCTTTACTGAGGCAGACTACAAAATTAATTGTTAAGGATTTGATCCGTTATTACTCTAGGAACAAGAGCGTATTATAAACAGTGAGGACAATGACAAACTCCAGGGCCTTTTCACTTGTACAATAAAGTATGTTATGATTGTTTACAATTTACAAAGCCCATGAAACCTACAAACACATCAATTTATAAAGAGGTATCTTTCTAGTCTCTGTTCGTGAACATGAGTACTTTTTCACCTTGAATGTACACCAGCATCAAAATGCACACTAACATATTTTACTTAAACAGTTGATCCTTGAACAGCATGACATGTAGTTCAAACTACACAGGTCCATTTACGTGCAGATTTCCTTCACTAAATACTTCCCATAATATTACACCACCCATGATCATACCACAGATGTATGACCATAGGTACAGAAGCAGAACTGTAAAGTTATGTGCAAATTTTCAACTGTGCATAAAGGTCAGCACTCCAATCCCTGCCTTGTTCAAAGACCAACTGTATACATTTAACTTAGGAACTTAAGAAACATAAATTTGTCAGGCTTTTTTTCCAGAAGTTTGGTAAATAAAAAACTATCATAGTAGTTTTGGATTAATTAAAATGTGGGGAATGCTAGACAAATTTATATTATCCTTTATTTTATAAGGTGAAAAATCCCATCTGTGTTATCTAATGGCAATTTAGACAAACATTCCTGTTCTTAAAGTTTTCCTCCTTTCACTGGCTTCATGCAAAGGACTTTGAGAGCCTAGGAAATGGAAGAGCTACAAGATGATAAGAGTCTGGCTCCCCAAATGACCACAAAGAGGAAAATCATCTGCCCATGGACCAGGAAAACTCAGTGTCATCCAACTGAAATGCTATGGCATATTTTTTTGTAGCAGCTGTTACTCAAACCAACACAAAAATTAAATGCCTCTTGTAAATAAATACATAAACATAATCACAAATCTTTTCCTAACAGAGCTACAATTTAAAACAAGATATGAGAGAATAGTGCTCAAGGGCAGATGTTAAGACATTCCTGAACAAGCAGCATCATACACGATTATCACTATCTGATAACTCCAAACAAAGGCACTGTTATAGAAAAATGGTTGTTTTTCCCCCACACATCTAAGAACTAGAAAATACCCCCAGATATAATTGTGGGTCTCAAAAAACATGACCAACAGGTAACAATGACTCCTCTTAAGAAGAAGAGAAACACAGCCTGCTCCCCAACAGCCAAATTGAGACTCCTATCCTAGGCCCAACTGTATTTTTCCTCATCTTTTCTAATATCCCCAAACTCTTCCAGGAAATTACATTAGAGCAATTTTGTTTCAACATACTATAGGCAGCTTTATTTTGGCCTATATCTACCTGCTTAAATTTATCAGAAAGGGGTAATTTTTTGGATATACATCCATTCAGCAATCACATTCCTCCCTTTACTTGCCTGCTTTGCATTTCTTCTCTTTTCATTTCAAACTATTTATCTTAAGCCCAGACTATTCCCACCCCCCCGCCTCAGGCCATACCCAGTGGCATGTGGGATCTTAGTTCCCTAAGCCCCTGCATTGGAAGCATAGAATCTTAACCAATGGACCACCAGTGAAGTCCCACTATAAGAGCCCTTTCTCTCTCTTCCTCTCAATAGAAAATAACTTCAGTATCTGGTCTTAGTAATTTACTAGACTTGCCTCCAACCTCTAAACTTCAAGGAATCATATAAAAATATTTATTGAATTTTTGAAGTCACACTGTAAGTAGAAGACACTGATTAGACCAAGTCTTTCTTTCCTAAACTTGTATTTTAGACACATTTGACCAGTTTTCAAACAGATAAAAAATGGTTTCCTCACATTAAGCCATAAAAACTTTAGGTCAAATGGAATTCTCATTCATCTGAAAAAGGACTGGACCAATGTAAGAATTCAGGATGAGATGCAAGTACAGGCTTGCTTGCTAATTATTCCCTGTACTTTTTTTTTCCCCCTTCATGTAAAGATTTAAGACACAGCTTCATACATTTAGGGACATATTACTCCATTTACAGGAAATTCCTGGATGTTCTATAATTAAAAGCTAGCAGGACATCATAAAGGACTTAACAGCTCATATATGAAATAACCTATTCACATCATTTCCTGGGAACGAAAAGGGTGGCACTGAAACGAGAGGCAAACATTGCTAACTGTTCTTGGGCGTCATTTCATTTCCATGGTAGAGCGACAGCAGCTCTCCTCCGTTTCCCTCTGCCAAATGGATATGCAGCTTAGCAATCGTGTTGAGTATCTACTACATGAAAGGCCACGGAAATTCAAGCATGGGTAAGTCATGTTTGCAGCCTCCAAGGGGCTTGTGGTCCAGGGTAACAGGTGCAATAAAAGGAATGAGATTTGGGATGATGAAAAAGTTCTGGAAATGGATAGTGGTGGTGCCTTCACGACAGCATGAATATACTTCTTGCCACTGAGCTGTGCACTTAAAAATAGTTAAGATGCTGAATTTCATGTTATATATGAGCCACTGGGGAAGCTCATATTTCACCACATAAAGAGAAGGAATAGACACTCCCTCTTTCCCTTTTCTTCAGAGGAAGAATCAATCAAGAGAAACCAACTGGCCACAGCACCTTCTCTGAGCAAGAGAGGGGCAGAAAACCAGTGTGTGGGTCTTTCCCTCTGGGTTGTTCTCAGGCCCCAGCAGATGCACTGCAGCACCATCTTGGGTCACATATTGTTCCTGGATGGCGAAGCCGAGATCAGGACAGCTGGGAAATCTCTTTCCAGGAGGTGTACACAACTATGTTGTCCCTGAGGAAAATGAATTCATGGTTTTGAAAGGTGAGCTCCCCTTCAGAGGGTGACCCAGTAAAGGCAGCCGCTGGGCTCCTGCCCTCACAGAAGGTGGGGCCCAATCCAGGGGGCCCCCGTGCTTGGGAGAGGGCCCCTGTGTTTGGCTTAGTGCTTTGTCATCACCATTTTTTAAATTATTAAGAATTTTTTTCAACCAAAGATCCCATATTATCCTTTTACACTAGTCCTACAGAAATGGGAGGACACAGCCCCTTTTCCTTTCCTTGAGAGCCTGTGTGAAGGGCAGAGAAGGGCAAAGCTCAAGAGAAAACAGTGAGACATTTCTCACATTGTGAGAAGCCAAGAACAGAGAGAGAGAAATCCACCTGGGAAAGGAGTAAAGTTGTCCTCAGAGACCAAAAGATGGGGTTGCATTACAACATACATGCATGTTTGTGCATGCACACACATGTACAGTGGAGTATGGAGCCAGTTAAAGGTGCATACAGGATACACAGGTCGTAAGTTTGAAATTCCTTCCTTTGGGGAGTACGTGGAAACTTCTGAGTTCAGTAGAAATTATACCTCTATAAAGTCTTAGAATATTCAACCCTTCAAAAAAGAGCTCTACATACTGACATTAGAGTGGGTCACATGGGGCTGGTGGAGATTGATGGGACAAAGGCTGGGATAGGCAAGGTGGCTATGTTCCTTCCCTTCTGAGCACAAACGCACAATGGCACTGGTGCCGACTTCTCAGTCACCTCACACCCCAGGCTTGCAGGAGGCTTTCTGAAATGAGTGTCTCCCACCATGTAGAAAGCACCCAAGAAACTCCGAATTTCATGACACACATTTGTAGTGAAAAATTGCCTTTAAGAATGAAGGACCTTTAATGTTGTGTTGAAAAATAGATTATGTCATTATTACATAATCCTTATCTCTTTCTGTACTGTTTGAAATTTGCGGGGAGCCAGCGGGAGGACCTCCACCCATGGCAAAGGTCATGAGGAAGGAGGCTCGACATAGGCAAAGGTGGGATCGAGCCTCAGGAGTCCCCCTGGAAATTCTCGAGCATCTACCCCCATAACCAGAGCCTGCCTACTTTACTACTTTGTGCTCTCACCTACACCTCTGACTTTATGGGGGGCTGTCCCCCACCACCTCTTTCAGAGAAGGAGTTAACTTAGAGGTCCAGTTAATAAAAACTCCTGGGCGTGACAAGAGTGATTTAACCTACAAACTCCTCTGAAGGTTCTCTAGCCTGCCTGACAGGCTTGTCCGGCCACATGTGATTGCTCACAGCCTCCCAACCGTGAGAGGTACGAGATGCTTTAAACCTTCTAAAAACAGGTTCCTTAGAAAAGTTAGAAAACCATTAGTATAAGTATAGTGGACTGATTAGAGATTGTATTGGTGAAGGGTTTTTCATTGTTGAGCCAATGTTTGTTGCTAAGTCTCCACATCCCCTGCCCTTACACACATTAATGAATATATAGAAGAAATAAGTATTAACCTTTGATATTAATCATGTTAGACCTTAGGCTAAGTAAATTCTTTCCTTAATTAAAACCCACTACACCCTCACCCTATAGGAATGTAACTTTATCTGGTACCTTCGGAAGGTGGAGTCTTTTTTAAGAATAATCACCCCTGGAGAAATAAGTGTCCTGGTTGACTGACCACTGTCACAAGGAGAGGGTCATAAATTGTCAGCAGGCCCCCTGGCCAGAAGATGATGTAACACCCCTAAGACCTCTGTATACATTTGTATGAAGCACCTAACTTTGATAAAAGTCAGGACTGCTGACCCCTCGTGACTTTTGCATAACATCTCAGTGTATATACCTGTGGTGGATTCACTTAGATATATGGCAGAACCAATATAATATTGTAAAGTCTAAAAAAAAAAAAAAGTAGACCATGGAAAATAAAGAATTGGGATCAGTTCTTCGAAATACTGGTCTCCCCACGTCGTTCTCTCTCTCAAACTCTGGCTGAGTTTCCATCTGGAGCGCGGAGCCCGCCATGCTTACTAAATATGCCTGGGCTTCTAAGATCTGACCGGGGAGGCCTCAGTGTCTCCTCTCCTTCGGGAGAACGGAAGGACACCTGAGGCCTACGTAAGTGGTGCAAACTTCTTGAAGTTTTATTGTCTCCCGCGTAAACCAAGCTACTCAGCCTCTTTTCTCCACTGAATTTTCCTACTGAGCTATCCTCATTCTATTACTCTTTATATCTCTAATTAATATCTAATTGAAGCTATTGTATCCTGATCTTTGCCAACGCTGTCCCTGCTTCGAACTCCCTGGATCAGCTGGGGCTGGACCTTGGCAAAAATTTTTATCATGGATATATATAGCTTATTGAGGAATGTCAATTCATGAGGATGTAAACCTGATTTTCTTTTTGCCAGTAACTATTCCTAGATGTCTTAAATAAGTAATGCCTTCCTTAATATCATCCTGACCCAATTCTGTAAGTTTTTAGACATTCTGACTTATAAAAGCAGTGTCCTTTCATTTCCCAAGATTCAGTTTGACTTATTTAAAATTTCAGTGTTACATTGATTGTAATATTGTCTCTCTTACCCACCCCAACACCAAGCCCAGGTCACAGCTCTGACTTGACTGGCCTGAAGTGGACAGATGGGCTGGATGGTCTGACTTTTCCCATCTCTCCTCTCCCCTTCTTCCACCCACTGCTGCTTCCTTCCCTGTGAGAGTGGGGCTGAGACAGGAGGAAGAGAACACGAATACCCCCCTGCCTGGGCCAGGTCACAGTCCTGCCTGATGTTGGTGGTAGTTGCTCTTCTGCTCATTGTATATGCTCTCCAGGAGTCTGGTGTGGACAGACAGTGGCTCCAACATGCTCCCCGGGTAAAAGCTCACCACCCCCACCTCATTGTCCCTAATTCTCTGGCAAAGCAGACATCCAGAAAAGGAATAATAAGGGCAGTCACTCTTTTCATAGGTTCCATGCATGCACGCACGCTAAATCGCTTCAGTCATGTCCAACTCTTTGAAGCCCCATGAACTGCTGTCCACCAGGCTCCTCTTCCATGGGATTCTCCAGGCAAGAATACTGGAGTGGGTTGCCATGCCTTCCTTATTGGCTTTCTTTAAAAGAAAAAGACAAACAGGGATTCTTCTGTTATTTCCACTTGACCTTTGGAAAAGAAGCATGTCCTCCACAGAAATGTGAGAGGGGGTAACCTGTCTTCTCCTTGTGTTGGCTGTGTGGAGGGAGGGTGGGTGCTGCTGAGCTGGTTTCTGAATTTGTTTCTATCTTAATGCTGAGGGGAGGTAGCTGAGCCACCTATCAGCTTTGTTCTGAATCAAGAAAGTGAGATTTAGCCATCATTCTGGGAAGACCTGGAGTTTTTTTGTTGCAACTGTATTAGCTTTATTAAAAATGAAATAAAAACATAGTAATACATGATCTGTGCAGTGACATTGCAGGAATACACAAAGAACAATTTCATAACACAGTGGAGGGGCTTCGCTGAGACTCTGAGAGGAAGGATCAAGGACAATTTGCTAGTGGAGAGAATGTCCAACTTATCCTGCTGGAAATGTAGAGGAAGAGCAAGGCTTCTCAACCCTGGCACTACTGACACGGAGGCCAGATAATTCTTCACTGTGGGAGGCTTTCATGCATCCCTGATCCCTTCCCACTAGATGACAGTAGAATCCCTCTCCAAGTTATGACAACCAAAAATGTCTCTAGACGTTGCCAACTATCTCCTAGCAGATCAAAACTGCCTCCGACTGAAAACCACTGGGGTAGATTACTACAGGCAGGTGGGAAATCATGATCAAAGGCCTGAAGTGTGATGCAGCAGGACATTTTTTAATCCTAGGCATAGTTCCACATTACTAAAGTGTTAGGGCAATGCTGGGAGTACCTGGAGGTGGGAATGGAGAAGCATGGGAGACTGATAACAGAGGGCCTGAGAGCACAAGCAGAGGTACAGGAATGTCATCCTTTTGGGTAAGTCTCAGAAAAGAAAGTGACATACAGGCTTTGAGTTTCAGTTCCATAGTAAGAGGACATGGAGAGAATAAGACCTCAGGCAGTTGGATCACTCAGGAGCTGTGTAAAAATCAAGACACACGATGAGGCAAAGCACCTGAACAGGTGGAGCAGGTTGATGTGTGTGCAGGAGACCTGGGTGGATGGCCCTGAAGCTGATGACAAGAGCATAAAGAAGGATAGGTGATTACACTCTGTGGCTGAGAGGAGAAAAAAGTGTGCACGTACTGACTTGTGGGGGCCTTTTTTCCCCCCTTTTGTTGGTAAATTTAAGATCTTAGACTACAGAGATGTATTTCATCTTGACTGTTTTCTGGATTTTTCAAGGATGAAGTATTTTGATTTCAACCAACAAAGATGTTATATTTTGATCCCTACCGCTTTACATAATTTGTTTCAATACTCGAAGCATCACAAACAACACAGTTGTGTTTTGTCAATAGTTTAGAATCCCACATTTCAAATGCTGTTGTGACATTACTCCAACATCGGCCAAACTATCAGCAAAAAGTTATCATTTAAAAATTTTTGTTTATTTATTTTATTTTTGGCTATGCTGGATCTTCTCCGCCACACAAGTTTTTCTCTACTTGCAGTGAGTGGGGGCTACTCTTGAGTGGCAGCACGTGGGCCTCTCACAGTAGTAGCTTCTCTTGTTGCAGAGCACAGACTATGGGGTACGTAGGCTTCAAGAGTTGTAGCCGTGAGCTCTAGAGCACAGGCTCTATTGTTTTGGCACACAGGCCTAGTTGCTCCATGGCATATGGGATCTTCCTGGATCAGGGACCAAACCAATGTCTCCTGAATTGACAGGCGGATTCTTTATCACTGAGTCACTAGGGAAGACCAAGTTATCATAGTTTTGATTTTACATCTGGAAAACTTTAGAGAGGTCAAGGTACTGTAAGGAGAAGAAGAGAGAGCCTAACCAAGTATTTGATACAAATGACTTTGTCCCAGGTTGGCACTTTTTTTTTTTTAAAGAGAACATGGATACCACTTAGCTTTAAGGCAGTATGAATAAACTCCAATGCTAATATTTCTGAAAAACTACGTAGTAACTGTATATATACAAACACAAAGCAGTGTTTGTCCTAAAATTGATAAACAAACATCATACATTTTTAATGTACTATACGGAGTGATTCTTTTAAAAGGAGATTCAGCTCCTAAATAAACTTTTCATGGTAAGCAACCCAGAAAGCAAACTTTATTAATGTCTTTTGCTGTTCTTCTCAGTGGCCCAGATCATTTACACTGATAAGCAGCAGCTGAACTACACATAAAGTTCTTGATAAACAGCAGCTAAGGGAGGGCAGGAAAGGGGCAAAATTCAACTCTGGTGACATAAACCTTGAGGCAAATCCAAAGACTAGCATATGTGGTAGCAAAAGTGCCCCCAGATGACACAGAAAGGCATTTGCCCAATCGCTTAAGTATATTTTTTGAATTTAATGTTACAAGAATGTGAAAATGATTCCATTTCCTGCTTGATACATTCTTTCCCAGTTTCTTGCAGGTCTAAATAAAGATTTAAAGACTCTTCATATAACACATAATAATGGGAAGAGAAGAAGGAAACTAAGGAAGTGAAGAAAGGAGGGGAAAAGGAGGTTAAGAGCAATTTGCATTTCTCTTATGTTCTATGCATATGAAACAACTATAATCAATATCACTACTGATTTGGTTTCAAGCAAGCCTTTGTGTGGATCACAATAAACTGTGGGAAATTCTGAAAGAGATGGAAATACCAGACCACCTGACCTGCCTTTTGAGAAATCTGTATGCAGGTCAGGAAGCAACAGTTAGAACTGGACATGGAACAACAAGACTGGTTCCAAACATGAAAAAGAGTATATCAAGGCTGTATATTGTCACCGTGCTTATTTAACTTCTATGCAGAGTACATCATGAGAAACACTGGGCTGGATGAAGCACAAGCTGGAATCAAGATTGCTGGGAGAAATATCAATAACCTCAGATATGCAGATGACACAACCCTTATGGCAAAAAGTGAAGAACTAAAGAGCCTCTTGATGAAAGTGAAAGGGGAGAGTGAAAAAGTTGGCTTAAAGCTCAACATTCACAAAACAAAGATCATAGCATCTGGTCCCATCACTTCATGGCAAATAGATGGGGAAACAGTGGAAACAGTGGCAGACTTTGTTTTGGGGGGCTCAAAATCACTGCAGATGGTGAGTGCAGCAATGAAATTAAAAAATGCTTACTCCTTGGAAAGTTATGATCAACCTAAACAGCATATTAAAAGCAGAGACATTACTTTCTCAACAAAGGCCCATCTAGTGAAGGCTATTGTTTTTCCAGTAGTCATGTATGGATGTGAGAGTTGGACTATAAGGAAAGCTGAGTGCCAAAGAATTGATGCTTTTGAACGGTGGTATTGGAGAAGACTCTTGAGAGTCCCTTGGACTGCAAGGAGATCCAGCCAGTCCATCCTAAAGGAGATCAGCCCTGGGTGTTCATTGGAAGGACTGATGTTGAAGCTGAAACTCCATACTTTGGCCACCTGATGCAAAGAACTGACTCATTTGAACAGACCCTGATGCTGGGAAAGATTGAAGTCAGGAGGAGAAGGGTATGACAGAGGATGAGATGGCTGGATGGCATCACCTACTCAATGGACATGAGTTTGAGTAAACTCTGAGAGTTGGTGATGGACAGGGAGGCCTGGCGTGCTGCAGTCCATGGGGTTGCAAAGAGTCAGACACAACTGAGCGACTGAACTGAACTGAACTGAAGGCTGGTGTCAGCACTAAGAAGCTGATATCAAGGTTAAAATATATATGGGGTAGGATGAGGGTGTCCACCTTTCTTAGGCATCGCTTGGTTAATGACAACTGCATTTCATTCTTGGAAGTCAATACAAATTGTTTCATTCCTCTACAAAACCTAGTCTTTAGCAGTCAAACGGAAGCAGCACCAATCTGTGAGAAGAGGCTATACTGATGTCCGATTTGACTGCTTTGGAAATACTTCTAGAGCAGAGTCACTTAAAGAATAGCCCATGAACAGCAGCGTCAATATCATCCAGAAGTTTGTTAGAAATTCTGAGTAACAAGCTCTACCCTAGATTTACTGAATGAATCAGAATCTACATTTAAGTGAAGTTAATGGTTGATGCACTGCCCTTAAAACCAAGCTGCTGATCTGTAAGCTGTCTGTGCCTTGTCCCCTACTAGATAAGTACAGAAACTGGATGCAAGAATTTAAAGCTTTCATAGTCATTTGACACTAACATATGGCCACATCCAAGGAGCAGTGGACTTGTGTCCTTCAAAATGAATGAGCCAGTGTGGGGTTTCAGCACTTGTGTGGTGGGTTGCAGGTGGTGCAAGCTGCTACCAGTCATGGACAGCAGATGCCAACATCATCATGATGAATTTTAAAAAATAAAAACTAGTTCTTCATCACAATATCTGAAAAACACTACTCCAGGACAAAGGTCAACCAGCTTTTTCTATAGAGGGCCAGACAGTTAATACCTTAAGCCCTGTAGGTTACAAAGTCTCTGTAGCAACTACTTAACTGTCATTTTAAAGCAAAAACAGCAACAGAGGATGAGAAAGGAAATGAGCATGGCTGTGTTCCAATAAAACTTTATTTTCAGAACAGTGGAGGGCAGATTAGGCCAGCAGGCTATCCGATGCCAACTCCTGTTTTAAAGGATGACTGTTGGCCAAGTATGATGCTACCAGAAGATTATGCTGAATCCACTTGGTGCAATACAACTGTCACTTTTAAGAACCAAGATGATGAAACAAATCTCCATGGCCCACTAATTTTAACAGTGGTTTACCCTACTTGCAGTGGCCACAGAAACAACCTGCTCTCTGCCTTTTGTTCTATAATAGTGGGAAATCCATGAGGACAAAGACAAACACATCTGGATAACCCTCAGCTGCTATCACAGCAAAACAAAAGGGTCAAAAAAGAAACATTCGGGGGCAGAAGAATAGGATGGGAGACCACTTTCTCCCCCACAAATTCATCAAAAAATCATTTGAATGCTGAGCAACTTCCACAAAACAACTTCCAGATGCTGGCAGAGGACATCAGGCCTCCAGAAAGGCAGCCCATTCTCTTTGAAAGGAGGTAGGACAAAATATAGAAGACAAAACGAGAGTCAAAAGAGCTAGGGATGGGGACCCGTCCTGGGGAGGAAGTCATGAAGGAGGAGAAGTTTCCAAACAGTAGGAAACCCTCTCACAGGCAGGTCTTTGGGGAGTTTTGGAATCTCAGAGGGTAACATAACAAGGAGGAAGAAAAAAAAAAAAAAATCACCATCACCTAACTGCAACTGCCTGCAGAGAAGTAGCCCAGATGCTCACATCCATCACCAGGGAGGGGGACTGGACAGGGAGGCGTGGGTGGCATCATTGGTCCTTAGGGTATAGGCTCCCAGTTGCTAACCATGTCTTCCTGGGATCCTGTATGGTTGATATCTGCCAGGAGGGTCACAGCTTGAGATAAGCTCCCCAGAGGAGACACATGGCACACCTGAGACGGTGCTCTTGCGGCATACTCAGAAAACCAAGCGGCCAGGACTGCAGAGGTGATTAAGATGCACGGCCCACCTGGGACAGTGTGCTCACCAAGCACCTCGTTGCCTGAGCTTCTCGGACCTGGGAAGGGCACAAAATGCATGCCCAATCGAGTCTGTACCCTTGCGGAGTACCCGAGAACCTGAACCTGAGAAGCTTAGACCTGGGAAGTGCACAAAACCACAGAGCCCACTTTGGACAGTGCCCTGCAGCGCAGCCTGGAGCCTGAGCAGTGTAAACCCAGAAAGCACACGCCACTGTGAGCAGGGGCAAACCCAGAGCGGTCCATACACTGCGAGCACTCCCCACACACACCAGTGATATTTCTTTGCAGTGTTCCTCCCTCACCACAACACAACTGAACAAAAGAGTCTAAATAAGTGACCAAGTTCGCCCCCTTGTGTCAGGGTGGAAATTAGACACCGGAGAGACTTACAAAAAGAGGAAACCAAAATAAACAAAGATGAGGGAACCGCTCTGGAAGTGACAGTGCAACAGATTAAAAGCCCTTAGTTAACATTGACTAAGCATTATAGCTAAGAGTCGGACACGACTGAGCGACTGAACTGAACTGAACTGAATTGAACTGAACTATTATAGATACTGAGAACAAGTACAAGCTGGAACAAGCATCTGAAACTGAACAGACCCCACACTGCCCATGGCAGCTCCAGAGAAATTCCTAGATTTATTTTTACTATTATCACTTTTTTTTTTTTTAATTTTAGTTCTTTATTACTCCTTTAATTTTCACTTTTATAACCTCTTCAGTTCAGTTCAGTCGCTCAGTCGTGTCCGACTCTTTGCGACCCCATGAATCACAGCATGCCAGGCCTCCCTGTCCATCACCAACTCCCAGAGTCCACTCAAACTCATGTCCATCGAGTCGGTGATGCCATCCAGCCATCTCATCCTTGGCCGTCCCCTTCTCCTCCTGCCCCCAATCCCTCCCAGAATCAGGGTCTTTTCCAATGAGTCAACTCTTGGCATGAGGTAACCAAAGTACTGGAGTTTCAGCTTCAGCATCAGTCCTCCCAAGACTGATCTCCTTTAGGATGGACTGGCTGGATCTCCTTGCAGTCCAAGGGACTCTCAAGAGTCTTCTCCAACACCACAGTTCACAAGCATCAATTCTTTGGTGCTCAGCTTTCTTCACAGTTCAACTCTCACATCCATACTTGACCACTGGAAAAACCATAGCCTTGACTAGAAAGACCTTTGTTGGCAAAGTAATGTCCAGAAAAATAAAGTCTGATACTGTTTCCACTGTCTCCCCATCTATTTCCCATGAAGTGAGGGACCAGATGCCATGATTTTACTTTTCTGAATGTTGAGCTTTAAGCCAACTTTTTCACTCTCCTCTTTCACTTTCATCAAGAGGCTTTTTAGTTCCTCTTCACTTTCTACTATAAGGGTAGTACCATCTGCATATCTGAGGTTATTGATATTTCTCCTGGCAATCTTGATTCCAGCTTGTGCTTCTTCCAGCCCAACATTTCTCATGATGTACTCTGCATATAAGTTAAATAAGCAGGGTGACAATATACAGCCTTGACGTACTCCTTTTCCTATTTGGCATCAGTCTGTTGTTCCATGTCCAGTTCTAACTGCTGCTTCCTCACCTGCATATAGGTTTCTCAAGAGGCAGGTCAGGTGGTCTGGTATTCCCATCTCTTTCAGAATTTTCCACAGTTTATCGTGATCCACACAGTCAAAAGCTTTGGCATAGTCAATAAAGCAGAAATAGATGCTTTTCTGGAACTCTCTTGCTTTTTCCATGATCCAGCAGATGTTGGCAATTTGATCTCTGGTTCCTCTGCCTTTTCTAAAACCAGCTTAAACATCTGGAAGTTCACGGTCCATGTATTGCTGAAGCCTGGCTTGGAGAATTTTGAGCATAAAATAAGTAAGACGGTAGGTGTTGCGAGAGGGCATCAGAGGGCAGATGCACTGAAACCATAATCACAGAGAACTAGCCAATCTGATCACATGGACCACAGTTCAGTTCAGTTCAGTCGCTCAGTCGTGTCCGACTCTTTGTGACCCCATGGACTGCAGCATGCCAGGCTTTCCTGTCCATCACCAACTCCTGAAGTTTACTCAAACTAATGTCCATCGAGTCGCTGATGCCATCCAACCACCTCATTCTCTGCCATCCACTTCTCCTCCTGCCCCCAATCTTTCCCAGCATCAGGGTCTTTTCAGTGAGTCAGCTCTCCACATCAGGTGGCCAAAGTATTGGAGCTTCAGCTTCAACATCAGTCCTTCCAAGGAATATTCAGGACTAATTTCCTTTAGGATTGACTGGTTTGATTTCCTTGCAGTCCAAGGGACTCTCAAGAGTCTCCTCCAACACCACAGTTCAAAAGCATCAGTTCTTTGGCACTCAGATTTCTTTATAGTCCAAACCTCACATCCATACATGACTACTGGAAAAATCATAGCCTTGACTAGATGGACCTTTGTTGGCAAAGTAATGTCTCTGCTTTTTAATATGCTGTCCAGGTTGGTCATAACTTTTCTTCCAAAGAGTAAGCATTTTTTTAATTTCATTGCTGCAGTCACCATCTGCAGTGATTTTGGACCCCCCAAAATAAAGTCTCTCACTGTTTCCAGTTTCCCCATGTATTTGCCATAATGTGATAGGATGAGATGCCATGATCTTAGTTTTCTGAATGTTGAGCTTTAAGCCAAATTTTCACCCTCCTCTTTCACTTTCATCAAGAGGATCTTTAGTTCTTCTTCAGTTTCTGCCATAAGGGTGGTGTCATCTGCATATCTGAGGTTATTGATATTTCTCCCAGCAATCTTGATTCCAGCTTGTGCTTCATCCAGCCCAGCATTTCTCACTATGTACTCTGCATATAAGTTAAATAGCAGGGTGACAATATACAGCCTTGATGTACTCCTTTCCCAATTGGATCCAGTCTGTTGTTCCAAGCCCAGTTTCTTCTCATTTATCATTTTTTATTGGAGTATAGTTGCTTTACAAGGTTGTATTAGTTTCTACTATATAGCAATCAATTATACATATACACATATGTCCTCTTTTTTGGACTGCCTTCCCATTAAATCACCACACAGTGTTGGATAGAGTTCCTGTGCTACACAACAGTTTCTCATTAGTTATCTCTTTATACATCATATCAATAGTATATATGTGTCAACCCCAATCTCCCAGTGCCATCTGTTTTTGTAAATCAAGTTTTATTGGGACAAATCCATGCTCACTCAGCTACATACTATCTGTGGCTGCTTTTGAGCTACAGTGGCAAAGAAGAGCAACAACAACTGATACCTAATGATCTATGAAGCCTAAAATATGCGCTATTTGGATCCTTACAGAAAAATCTACAATCTCTGCTGTAGTTCCTCTCATGACCAGCAGCTCCTTGTTTCCCAAATGCTCCAAGCAAATGGATAAGAGGATGGGTTTCTATGTTGCCATTACTAGGATGGCTGCCAACTACTTTCTCTGAAAAACCTTCTTTTGCTAAACAAAGTAGAACAGTCAGGGAGGCTTCTTGCTGAATTTCTCCCAAGTTTCTTGGTGGCTTTCAAGTTTCTTTTAAGTAAGTACTTTTCCTATTAAAAATATATAGACAGAGTTACTTATTCATGAGGCAGTCTATCAGTCATGTAAAAGCAGCATTAACTTGGTGCCTTTTTACATTAAACTCACACAAAGAATATTAAAAGCCTTTACAGCAAAGAGCTTGACAGGACAGACAATAACAACCTTGCATCTAGACCTCTGGAACATTTCCAAAGTGGGCAAACAGTTGCTAAACAAACGAGTTCTCTCATTTCCCAGAGAACTGGGGGCTGTTTTTGTTAAAGCTTCAAAGAATAGAAAGCATCATAAATACATAAAGCAAATTTCAACAAACAAAACCTTCTGGTCTTTGAATTCATTGTAAGTAACACTCCTCACACAGCAGGAAAGTAGGATGCAACGGCTTGGGTAAAAGCAGAAACCCACCAAAAAAGCTCTGTGTAACACTGTGTTAACAAAACACAGTTGTGTCACTTTTAACCAGTTGGAAGGAAGCAATGCTGCATCAGTTCCCTAATGTTCTGCAAAGGAAACTTGTAAGTACTTCTAGTGCCACCTTCTGGTCATTTGCCTCTATAGCATGCCCCTCGTCACATGCTGGCCTCATTTTCTGCAACCCAGTGAATAATATGTACTGTAGAATTATGGACTCCTAGAAAAAGATCTGAAGAAACCTCTAGAGCTTTTTACAGGTTATAGAGATTCCAGACCATGTTACCTTTGAGATAACTTTTAAAACTGCAAATGCTTCTTTAGACCATATTTGTTGTTGTTCAGTCACTAAGTCATGTTGGACTCTTTGCAACTCCATGGACTACAGCACACCAGGCTTCCTTGTCCTTCACTGTCTCCCAGAGTTTTCTCAAACTCATGTCCACTGAGTCTGTGATGTCATCCAACCATCTCATCCTCTGTTCCTCCCTTCTCCTCCTGCCCTCAATTTTCCCAGTGTAGGGGTCTTTTCCAGTGAGTAGGCTCTTTGCGTCAGGTGGCCAAAGTACTGGAGCTTCAGCATTAGTCCTTCCAGTGAATATTCAGGGTTAATTTCCTTTTAGAATTGACTGGTTTTAGCCACCTTGGACTGAAGCGACTTAGCAGCAGCAGCAGCAGCAGCAGCCATCTTGGAAAGACCAGGATCAATCTAACTCCACTTCTTGGCTTCAAAAGCTTGAGAATTCTCTGTGAGCAAGAAAGTACACTGAGAAGTACAATCACAGATATGACTGTACTACTAATCCCCCATTCACCTGCAACTCTTGCCACACCCCAAAGACAGTCAGGCAGAGGGCAGTCATTGGAGAAGGTAAGATACACATTACTATTTGGAGCCACTTTCCCTGGATAAAGAAGAAAGGAACTCTTAGTTCTGTGACAAGACTACCATGCTCCCTCTGGTACGTGTGTGAGTATAGGTGTGTGTGAGCGCTCAGTCACTCAGCCATGTCCTACTCTTTGTAACCCTAGGGACTGTAGCCCACCAGGCTCCTCTGTCCATGGAATTTTCCAGGCAAGAACACTGGAGTGGGTTGCCATTTCCTTCTCTAGGGTGTCTTCCCAACCCAGGGATCAAACCTGTGTCTCCTGCATTGGCAGGTGGATTCTTTACCACGGTGTCACCTGGGAACCCGCTGGCATTAGGGATCAAATACTGGTTAGACAACTAGCCATCCCCATGGGATCGCAAGAGCCAGACAGGACTTAGTGACTAAACCACTACCACCACCAAGTAAGTAGAGGGAATACCCAGAACCTGCTGGGAAAAAACCCAACTACACAATCACAAGGATAGAAATGGTCTTGTTCTTCACAGTAAGATCTCTCTGCCTTGCCTGCCTTCATCCTCAGTTACTCTCTGGATACAGAACAGAGCACGGCCTGGCCAAGACATCTCAAGGAGGGAAGGCTTAAGGCGTGAAAGGTAGATAAGGCCCAGTGGGAAATATCTGAGGGACTACTGAGGGGGAAATGAGAATTTCATTGTCTCTTCCTTGACAAACATGAGGGCCTGGCCTACCTGTGTTAACTGCCTTTGCTTCTGATTTGAAAAACATTTGACTTCCTGAAAAGTAAAAACTATTAGAGGACTTTTCTTAATCCATCTTGAACATCCTCAGGATTGATGTCAAAAAGCCACAAAGGAGTTTCTACCAGGCTTCTCTGGGCAGAGTAATGATGGCAATGAGGCAGGGCCAGTGTGGCCCAGGATCCTAAGGGGAAGGAGAGGAAGGATGTTCACTGGGATCCTGGGCTCTGTCAGGAAGAAGAAGAAACACATCCCTCTGAGGAGAGAAAAAAAAGGCATTTGTCTCAAAGAAAAATGGTTGCATTAGGGGGAAATGTCATACTTAATGAAGCCAATCGATGGTAAAAGAAGCAAGCTGTAATCTCCTCAGAATGTTAGAAAAACAGTGTTTGTGCTGGAAAGACACTGTTATGATTTACAATTATAGCTGTCACTTACTGATGAACATTTTTTTCGTTTAATCATATAGGCATTTATTACCCCTGTTGTACGGATGATGAAACTGAGGTTCAGAAAAGTTCAATAACTTTTCTAGGGTCAACAGGGAGTCAGTTGGAATAAACCCAGTTCTGTCTCCAAGCACGTGCTCTGTCCTCTCTGTCCCCTGCTTCCATGATGACAGAGGTTGGTTTGCTCACACAAATAAATGTGCACATGAGCCCTTACTTTGAAATCCTCCCATTTCTGAAACTGAAGACCTGAAACACAGATTTTCACATCGAGATCACAGATGTGCAGAAGCACTCCTCTACAACTCGCTCCCTTCCCCCAAGCCCCCAGCCAAAATGGATGAGGGGATCCAAGGCTGGCTTGAGCAGGAGCTTCTCCTTTGGCCTGAGCCAAGGCAGCTAGCCCAATTCTTGCTAGTGTGCTAGTGTGCCCATTCTTAACCCCAAGCGGTCATCAGTTCACTGTCATCTTTTCTGTCTCTGCACTTTTTACCTGGACTCTTCAGGGTGGAAAAATGGGCTCCAACTTATAGCAGACAGATGCTTCACAATGAGCCTTGTTAAAGCCTCCATCAGAAGATGCCAAAAGGACATCCAATGATTAAGAGATAAGGAACATCTCTACAGTGACCAGTGAAGATGCCAAAGACTGTGCAAAGACCCTGACCAGGATGAACTACCTGAGGCCCCCTCACTGATGCCCATATAGCACCCTAGGGATCAGGAAGTAGAGGGCAAATCTTTGAAAGGAGAGAAATACCCTTTCTGGTAAGAAGTCTGAGTCTTGGATCTGAATAAATAATTATCCAGAAGATACTGAGCTCACCTAACAGAGACTATTTAAAAACAGAAGAAACTCATTTACCAAGACCAAGAATTGATAAGCTTTAGATTTATTTTTCCTGCTTCCAAATGGAATATGGGATTGAGGGCAGTATGATATCACTTATGGAAAATAAAGAATACTATTTTTCTTTGCACATTAAGTTATAATGTGTAAATGTTGTCCCACATGTGATTGTGTGTATTCTTTATATGACATAACCCAATTTCCTTTTTGACATGGTAAATCCATGCAAAGATTTCAGCAAGGCATTTTTATAAAGTCTCCCATGATATCTTCATGGACAAGATGGAGAAATATGGGCTGGATGATAAAACACTTGTGTGAACTCTCATGCTGCCTATATTTTGTTCCTTTTTGGACAGCAAATTTTCAGTGAGACATTGACAAAGTGGATTTCCCTGTAAGAAAATGGTCAGAATGATGAAGAATCTGGTAATCCTATCCTAGGAGGGATGAAATGTTTGATCTTTGAAAAACGAAGACTCTGGGGGAACCAGGGAAGGGGTATGTGTCTGTGACAGAGTGGAATGAGTGTACCTCTGTGGGGTAACAGAGGTCCAAATCATGAATTTTCCTTTACTACAAATGGCTTTGTGTCATCCATATGCACTTACCATGCTCTGTACTGGAACTCCATTGTTTGCAGCAATATCTACAGGGCTGAGTGGGTAGTGCAAGGCAGTGGGAGACAGAGAGCCAGAACTAGAGAGAAGGGGGGTAGGAAAATGAGAAAACCTGGGGGAAGAGTCAGCATCCCCAAGGAGATGTTAATACTCACAGAGTAAGTTCATATTATAGATATGGCATCTCTGGAGTGATTCCAGATGGAAGGCAACAGGATTCTATCACAAAACAGATGGAATGTGGCTTCAGAATGGTCAACTGAAGATGGTAGGAGGACCAAATCTGGAATAGGACTGTATATGAGGGAGATCCTTCCAAGAACTGGTGGAAACCATCGCAAACAGGCCATACCTGGATGTGGACCTGGCAGGAACACAGCTGGAAAGGAATCTCCTGCCAGCCTGGATATAAGGGCAGGGGAGGTGTTCTCAGAAAGCCTACTGAAGGTGTGAGATGGGAACAAAGTCTAGGAAGAAAGGGATTTGTCTGCCCCAGAGGAGACAGAGAAAGCTGTCTCCTCTAGGCCAACTGGACCATAGATTTGCCTGAAATTTCACTTTAGGATGAGCATTCCTTTGCTATAAATCTAAATGGTCCTTAAGAGTTTCTTATCAAAATGCCAGCAACCTCACGAGTAATAATATATTATGTGTTCCAGTGCATTAAGACTTTCATGAGGCTTAGTTTTGGAAGCGGCACTCATCTCTATTAGTGGCATCTAGTGGGATCCAGATGCAAGATGAGGAATCTGCTCTGTCTAATTAGATTAGGAATCTGCTGTGTCTAGTTTAGATGATTGGCTGGAAGAGCAAATGAGGGCACAATGCACTGCCTGGAGCTGGAAGACCTTGGTGGGCAGGGACAAACCCTGACTGCCGAGTAGCCTGAGAGCCCTGCATATCTGGAAGCAAAAACAGGTGGAGAATGGGGCCCAGGAAACAGGAAAAGAGCAAAAGAGGGGATGTGTGAGGGTCCCTGAGGCCCTCATATCATAGTTCAGCAAAAGGCCAGGCCCACTTGTTACTGCTTTATTTCACATCTCTATGCCAACAGCAAAACCAACATACATTCATTGAGTTTCTTCCATAATTTGAAAATATTATTATTAACAGAATAACTGAAAGAAAACCATTTGGTCATTTATAAAGCATGAAGTTGCTAAAGTTAGTTTTAACCTAGGTCCATCACTGTAAACAGTAGACATCTGTCATTGGCAAGATGCAAAGATCCAATTTCTCCTTGCCATTTTCTTTCACACCCAGAACCCAGAAAATACTAGGAGAGAAGGATGACACTCAGAAAACCAAACTCAGTACTCCAAAATAAGTGCATTAAATGCATGCACTTGAATTATATGTGACATGCAAGCTGATTCAGTTCTCCTTATCTTAGAAAATAAGATGGAAGCCCAGTGGTGTCCTAAAACCAGTTACACCGACAGTTCTCTGAAGTGACAGCTATTAGAAATAGAGAAATACCAAAATTAAGAAAGCTCAACAGCCTGGGGTCATCTGCACAGAAAGAGCTTCAGTTGTCTAGAAATCCATGAGGGCATTGGAATGTTAAAGTTTACAATTAAAGAAAAGTTATTAAGAAAATATGGAATAGGATTAAGTTTTAAGAATACTAGCCTTCAATTAAGCTTTACAATCTATATAATCTGCATCTTATTGGTGTTTCTTCTAATAACTGAAATTACTTCATATCTTAAACATATCCCTAGGCATAGCAGAGTTAATAAAGATTACATAGCCACTGAATCCTCAAGTCTTGGACTGATGAAAGTTGCTCAGTTGTGTCTGACTTTTTGTGACCCCATGGACTATACAGTCCATGGAATTCTCCAGGCCAGAATACTGGAGTAGGTAGCCTTTCCCTTTTCCAGGGGATCTTCCCAACCAAGGGATCAAATCCAGGTCTCCCGAATTGCAGGTGGATTCTTTACCAATTAAGCTATCAGGGAAGCCTCTTGGACTAATGAGAGGCAGGTAATCACTGATAAGGTATTGTGGTAGGGGAAAAAATGTGGACAGACTTAATGTTTACATAAATTCAGACATGAATAGGACTCAAGTATCTTTCATAAAACATGAAGAAAGAAAGATATGTTGTAGAAGGAACATTATACAAAAACAGCCTACAGAAAACAGATTACAGATTCACCAAGCTGACCTACCTGTGACAGCTGCTCACTTCTAAAGTCAAGAGGTAGAGTGTGAGAGTCTGGAGGCTCCTGGCTAACTCAGGTGGCCAGAGCCACTGGATAGGGTCTTCTCCTTCCAATTCACCTTCCTAGATCTGATCCTTACTTAGTTACTGTCCCACAGGTATTACTCCTGTAGAGGATAATCCACAGTCTATCTGAGAAGAGCACATTCCACCCCACCCAGGAAGTGCAATTTGTTAGAGGTTCACTGCATACTTCTATGACTAAGACAGAAGAGACAGGATATAAAAGATACAAATTCCTATTTAGCCCATGCCTTCTCAATAAACATTTTTAAAAAGCCTATGTGAAGATATTAAATATGATTGCCTTCACACAAGTCAGCATAGAAATTTGAAAAACTTATCAATTACTAAAAACAGTAAATTTTATTTACCTAGGTAGGGCTTTCACAAAATTTTATTTCTTTTTTCATTTTTTAAATTATTTTTTTGTTTTTTAATTTTTACCATGTTGTGTTGGTTTCTGCCATACAACAACATGAATCAGCCATAATTATACAATAAACTATTGAAGAAGGTAAGAAAATTACATGTTTTAAAATAAGATTTTGGTAGATATGACAGACATTTATCATTGCCTTTCCAGCTTTCATTATACTTTCTTATGCCCTTAATTTTCAGAGCTCACCCCTTGCTCTCTTTCAAGCTACTGGACAGCTCAGGGCTCCCCAAGCCCCAGAGGAAGTCAACCACCCAGACCTAAGGCAATCAACGCATAGAATTTCTCTAAATCATATTCGTGATTGGGAAGAGGATGGGCATGTGATCTAAACCAGTTCAATCAGAGTGAATCTAAAAAGTTTTCAGGATCAAGTGGAAAAGAGGCAGTGGGTAGTGAAGCGCTGAGGCTGAAACAGGTGCAGCAACGCTGCTGCCCATGCAGGGTAGACAATCTGAAGGAAGAAGAAATGGAGAGACGGAGAGAAGCAGAGCTCTGGTCATACCATCTGAGTCCCTTCATCATACAGCCCTTACTACCTTTCACTTCTGATGGCCATTAAATTCTCCTTTTGCATAAGCCCATTTGTGTTGGTTTCCTATTAATAACCACCAACACACACAGAAGTCTCTCAGTCGTGTCCGACTCTTTGCGACCCCATGGATTGTAGCCCACCAGGCTCCTTGGTCCATGGGGTTTCCCAGGCATGAATGCTGGAGTGGGTTGCCGTTTCCTTCTCCAAATAACCACCAAAGTCACTGGCTAGCATGATTTCATACAAATGAGATGCTACCCTATGGAAATGTATGTTTACAGAGCCAATACAACCATGCATCGTTAATACTTTTCCCTCTAGATTCTATTTTCCTCTTTTGCTAAACCTCAGGAATCACAAATTCTACCTGCTCACAGGACTCTTGACTTTTGCATCTTTAATCTAACAGAGTGGAATGTTTCTTCTTGCTTTCTTATAACCCTCAAATCAGGATTATTTATTTCACCAAATTTTCGTTAATTTTTTTCTCACTAACCTGTAATTTTTTCTTAAATTTTTCTTTTTTTTTTCCACTGAAATCTACTACAAAACGTTTCCTCTAGAACAAAAACTTTCCCTGAAAATTGCAAAAGCTGAAAAACAATGGGCTTGAAATGGTAGATAATTCAAAAATTCCTCTTGAGTATTATTCTCAAAGATAATTATTATATAATAGGCTCTAGGTTCATCCACCTCATTAGAACTGACCCAAATGTGTTTCTTTTTATAGCTGAGTAACATTCCATTGTGTATGTGTACCGCTACTTCCTTATCCCTTCATCTATCAATGGACACCTAGGTTGCTTCCAGGTCCTAGCTACTATAGTGCTGCAATGGGAGGCAGGTACAAGAGGGAGGGGACATACATATGTATACCTATGACTGATTCAAATTGATGTATGGCAAAAAATCATCAAAATATTGTAATTATCCTATATTTTTTTAAAAAGATAATTATTATATTTGGCCTATATAATATTGTACATAAAATACATAGAAACAGTTTAAAGGGGAATAAGGCAATGGCACCCCACTTCAGTGCTCTTGCTTGGAGAGTCCCGTGGACGGAGAAGCCTGTTGGGCTGCGGTCCATGGGGTCGCTGGGAGTCGGACACGACTGAGCGACTTCACTTTCACTTTCATGCATTGGAGAAGGAAATGGCAGCCCACTCCAGTGTTCTTGCCTGGAGAATCCCAGGGACAGGGGAGCCTGGTGGGCTGCCGTCTATGGAGTCGCAGAGTCGGACACAACTGAAGTGACTTAGCATAGGGCTCCAATCTAAAACATGCAAAAAAAAAAAAACCCTACCCATGAGTAAAACAGTCAAAGGTATTTCAAACATGTCCTGTGTCCCCCAATCAGCCTTAGAGCCAGTTCTAAGATCCCTCAGCAAGGTTAGCCTGATTCCCTTGGGCTCAACTCAAGCTGGCTCTTTCTCTCTGCACAGCATTGTTCACATGCCCTGAGATGGAGAGAGAGCGAGCCTTCAAAGTGTTTCTTTTTGAATGGGCATAAAGTGCCTATTGAGACCAAGAAAGCAGCTTCATTGTAGGGCTGACCTAGCCACAGTGCCCACATTCCCCAGAGGTACAGACCATAGCTGGAGTGGAGGAAATGTCATGGAGCAGTTTTGTACAAATGAAATTTGAGAAATTTGCACGATACATGTGGAGCCCATTGTTCACATCTAACCTTGTTAGCTGTTTTCCTCCTGAGAGCACAAAAGCGTTACTCAGAGTAAAAAAGAAATCCCGTTGGATGAAGGAGAAACCTGAGGGGTCTCCTGAAGGACCCTTCTCTGCAGGCAGGCCTTATTTCATGCCAACTGAGTTCAACAGAGGCCGACTGAAAGGAGATCACAAGTATTTACCTTTCTCCTCCATCTGTTTTAATCAGTTTTATTGAAAAGGGGGCGAAAATGACAACACTCTCCTCATTCTTGAGCTCTTGATGCATTCATTTTACATATTTTTTTATGGAAGAGTAGACTTTTAAAACAACAAAAGAAAATGTCATGGGAACAGACTTAAAGCCGATAGACTGATTTCTTACCTTAGCTACACTTAGCTACATCCACCCAGTCCTGTCATTTCTTACAAATGATACTACATCAGAACAGAGATCACCGTAAACATCACCCACTCCTAATAACACTACAGCAGTGCTCACCCAGAGAGCTGTACAGGGGATGAGAAGATAGAATAATAGTTTATAAATGTATTTATTTGATTATTAGATTAACATAAGTATAAATAATCCAAAAGAGGATGTTCCAAGATCTATCTATATTTTCCCTTGTACATATGGTTAAATATGTGTAGCAATTAACCTCAATTAATATATTTGTTTTTTTCCAATAAATATTAAATACATGCTTTATGCCCAGTAATGTGCTACATGCTAAAAAATAAAAAAGAACTATCTGCTTTCAAAGGTTCTTCCCTCTGGTAAGAAAAACAAGAAAATAGACAGGGTTCTATAAAGTTTAAGTAAATAATGTTGAATAGTAAGGAAAATGAACATATATTCAGGTGCAAGTGTTAACAGAACAGGTCACATGGCACACTGCCAAGAAGCTTCTCAGGCTGGACTTACCTTGGTAAATTTCCATGTCCAAGGCCTAGCCTGCTGCTCCCTAGAAAGCTCAAACATCTGATTTTGTCAGCACACTGAGCATGAATCTGTCTCTGTAACATTAACTTATATTAACTGAGCTTACCAACTTTAATGCATAACCTGGAATTCTAACTAATGAGTTGATAATGAACAGAGAAAGCACCCCACTCCGGTTTTCCTGCCTGGAAAATCCTATGGACAGAGGAGCCTGGCAGGCTACAGTCCATGGGGTTGCAAAGAGTCAGACATGACTGCAATGACTCAGCATGCACCCAGTTTATAATGAAACATGTATTGTTATGAGGATTAGGGACAGAGGGCTTGTGATGACACAACGTGTTCACTCTGCTTCTGAAGACAGATCTTCCTACACATTCTCAACCTTGCTTATACTCAAAAAATATATATAGCTAACTACAGAGTCAAAACTAGGGCAATGACTTAAATGCAACACACATTTGATGACTTCAGGCTATGACACCATGAAGAATCCATCTCCACACTAGTGAAACCTGCTGAGAATACCTGAATCATTAAGATGACAGTCACCCTACTCCTGGCCAAGACAATGGCATGCTTTCCCTGCTGACCAGCCTACTCCCTCATTAACTCATTTTTTAAGTATATCTAATTTTAATGTATGTATATACTTTTATAACTGCAAAAAAAAAATTAAGAACATTTAAATTACCTGTAATCCTAGATAGTGGAATGCATTTCCCCCCAACATTTATTACATTTGCAGAGAGAGATGTATGTATATATGTACATGCATGTGTGCATGCTGAATCACTTTAGTCATGTCCAACTCTCTGTTATCCTGTGGACTGTAGCCCGCCAGGATCCTCTGTCCCACGGGATTCTCCAGGCAAGAATACTGGAATGGGTTGCCATGCTCTCCGCCAGGGGATCCTCTTCAAGGAGTAAACACACGTCTCTTTACATCTCCTGTGTTGGTAAGTGGTTTCTCTACCACTAGCGCCACCCAGGAACCCTGCAGGTATATGTATCCCATGGTAAGCAGGGGGCTCTGGAATGTTCCTTGTCAGTGTGGTGTCATATCTAAAGATATTTCAGTTCAGCATCTAAAATAACTGAAAAGTAACTTAAATATTTGCAAAAGTCCCTTATTTTAAAAAAAGGAAAAGAAAAGGCAGGAATATATTTACTAGAAATTCTTAAAAATCTTTTTACCTCATTTGATTTATTCTCTATTAATATTTCACACCTACAATTCTTTCCCACCCCCAAAATATATTTAATCCCTTCAAAACTCAGTCAGTCTTTTCAAACCAACAAGCTCTCTGGCTTCCTCCTTTTTCTTCTTAGTCTTTCCATTTCCAGTGTAAATATAGCTATTACCTCCTCAGCATCAAAGCCTTTCAGCATCTATTTTTTCCACAAATCTGTAAGCAGAGTGAGGGGAGTGACTGTCTTTCTCCTTTACAAAAAAGCCCTAGTGCCAAACAAAGTGTGTTAATACATTTGTGATCACTGAACATACACACATATTCAGGGTTTTACAGAATGAATTAATCCTCTATATACCTTTGAATCACTTACATTTTAAATTGTGAGTAATTTCCAAAGTCACAGCAATTTCTTCCTATAGACCACTTCTTATCGATGGCATAATATTCCACTACAGAACTGTTCCATGGAACAATCATCATTCATTGCTGAAAAACATCATCATTTCCCAATTTGGATTTTTTTCCCTTTTCTCTGCATAAATAATGAATCAATAAACATCTTTGCACAAAACTGTCCTGATTATTCCCTTAGAGTAACTTTCTAGAAGTAGAATCACTGGATCTGACAAAAAATGAACTTTTTAAGGTCTCAATACAGATTACCAAATGGCTTTAGAGGACAATTCCAATTCCAATCCCACGGCACCCAAGAGTGCCCTTCTTCCTAAGCGCTTAGCAACACAGAGTATCCAGGGTTTTGCTTTTATCTTTTCAAAACTGAAATTTGAAAAAACAATATATTTCTTTTAGATATATTGATACCTTCAGTAAAGACTGACTTGAATTTTGAATCAATATGTACTAAATCTTATAGTACATATAGTACTAAATCTTATAGGCTATACAGTTAAAGTTTCCAAGGTGACCCTACACCCTCTATTTCCAAATTGCCTTAAATTTTTCTGGAGTAAGCTGAAGTAAAAATGAATGCATTCTCCAAGTTCTGGATGAACACCTCACTGCTGCTTCCAGGTGAGATAATTGAGGACTATGAGCAATAGAAACACATTAAAAAATCTTTAGGGGAAACATGGAAGGCTTTTTAGAGGAGAAAAAGGGAGTTTTGAACAAAGTTCTTTAAAAGCTAGACCATGGAGATAAGTAAACATCCTGAATTATTACATTAGTGGCCCCCAATGAACCATGTGTTCTGGCATCCAGGCTCCTGTATAGTCCTTTCCCACACTGACTCTGAGCTTGACCACGTGACCTGATTTGGTCAAGGGAATACCAGCAAATATGACATCATGGAGGCTTTAGAAGCACCCATTCTTTAGGACTAGCCCACCATCATGTGAAGGAGTGCAGATGAAAGATCACAAAGTGAGAGAGGATTGGTCACTCCAACTGTTCCAACTGAGGTGCCAGACACATGAATAAGGCTATATAAGACCCTCTGATCCCCAAACTGCCAGCAGACCACAGTCACATCAGTGAGATCAAGTGAGGTCAACAGAAAAACCGTGCAGACAAATCAGAGTTGCTTTCACCCATAAATCTAGGGATTTATACAGCAATTGACAACTGATGCAACACATTCTAGACATAATAAATAGCATTCATTCAACATTTATTGAGCACTTGGAGTGCAGAGTCTTAAGAGATACTTGCATGTTAATCAAATAACCACACAGTGTAACAAAGGTTGTAGTACTTGGTAGGGAGTGGCATAAAGGAAGGAGTTATCTACCCTATTTTGGATCATCAGAAGTTTCAAAGCAAAAAACTACATCAAAGTACATCAACTTTGTCTTGAAAAATCGCCATGCCAACTAAAAAGAAAAAGATAATAATGGATAAAGGAAATAGTGATGGTGTAGAAATGAGAAATAAAACAGGATGCTCAGGTACCTTCATATGACTTCATTCAATAAAACTACAGCTACGTGTTGGAGAGAAGCAAAGGACAAAGTTCTTCAGGCTCAGATGAGAACTAAATTCGTAGTAGCTCCATTTTACACATATTATGTGGGACAGTCAAAACAGAAGCAAATTTGTACTCTTAAGCCTACACTGCCCTGCCTTTCTAGAATGTCCAACTTCTTTGGATCTAAATGCATCACAGTTTATAAATGTCACATTTAAGTTTGACTTAAGGTGATAAGGGAAGAAGTATTTAGCAGTAATGAATCGTATGCCACTCTGGAGAGACAGCTCAGTCAGAAAGAAGTCTATCCCAGTGAATTCCTCATTCTGTGTCTAATAGCTAACTTATAATTCAGCTAGACTTCAGAAACTTTGTCTTAAAATTACAGAAATCTGATATGACTCAACCCAACAAATTTTAGACAATTTAGGAAATACAGAGATTCAAATAATATCCAACAAATAACATGAAACCAGCAGCACTAGAACACTGTGAGTGTTCCAATTATTTATTCTAATTAAATAAATAGGTCAAGTTTGTTGTTTTAAACAAGCCACTACATTTTTTTGATAAAAAGAAACAGAGTAAAATGAAATACCACCAGTTAATCTTTAGCTAGGAAGAAATAATTTATTGAGTCTCTAAACTCCATTTCCATATAAAGGCAGGATTTTACATTAGTTAGAATATAAACAATTAATATATTAATAATATATTAGTTATTAATGTAACTAATAATATAAAAATAAAAGAAGTAAAAACAAAGTCAAATTCTAGTTTGTAAATATCTATACTGATGATGGCTGACCAACAACTGCTTTATATATAAAAGAGAGAGCAGGAACTTAAAACTTGGTATTAGAAAATGTGTTAGGTGGAAGCTCAAGAACAGCCCTCCACACAGCCACACACTATGAAGATCCATCCCAGAATAGATGGTGCCTCCCTTAACCTCAACAGTTGATATTTACAGAGGAGCCTCCCTCTCACTCCAGATAAGGAATGACAGACCAGGCAACAAAATTAGTGAAGGTCAACAGAAATAGAGTCAGCAGTTAATCGATTGCAGAAGGAAAGCTTCACTGAAAGGAGCCAGACCCCTGTTTTCTCAGGATAATCAAATGCCTGACTCATGTAGATAGACTCATAAAATTGACTTTTTTTTTTTTTTCCTCTCAGTCTAATTGACTGATGCCTGGGTATCACATAAACCTTGGGTGTCCTCAAGATAAGACTTAATACTCTACTACTAAAGCCAGACATCTAATTACTTTCATTCCACATGAAAGATAGCCCAGTGGAATGGATGGATGTCTCCCATCAAGACAAGGCCTTTCTTTCAAACTGTCAAGGAGCTGTGCAGAAGCCCTATCGAGGAACACCTTCTGTAAGTCATACTAATCAGATAAACCTTTAGCCACAAATATTAATAGCAAAGATGAAGTTATAACTACAAAATACACTATACACGTTAAGTAGTACTCTGCATTCTGTGTTGCTTACTTAAACTGACCCTAATATAGTGTTTTACAACTTTAGATCTGATTTTTATAAATAATAGATCAGACCTAGGAGAACTTTAAAGCTTTTCTAGCCTAGTAAATCACCAAAAAGCAAAACCTCTCGTACAATAGCTCTGGAAACTTGACATAAATGTGCATGATGAAAGAAAAGAGGTGAAAAACACAGATTATTAAGGTAAAAATAAAATCTTAAAGTAGCAAATTTCATTTTTGAATAGTTCTAATTATAAGAAAATTCTCTCATAAATAGGGCTAACTATGATTCTTAAATTTTCCACCCAATGATATCTTCTAAAAAGCTATGGAAACTAGTATACTTGCTTTTATGTGCATACAAAGCAATACAACCAAGCTTTATTATGTTTTTCTCTTGCAAATTTTTTAGTATTTCTGACTTAAGAAATCCTGTTCAACATCTTAATATTCAAATAGTTTTCAAAAATTTAACTATATATCTTTAAAATTAGTAGTTTCTAATGTGTTTCTTATCCAATACCTTCCAGCAGTAATATTTTGAGCACACCTTCAAATATGTGTGTACAAATTACATGCATGTGTTTCTTTACTCCCAAATTATTAAAACACATACATCAATATGAATTTTTATTAGATAATTTAGAAAAATAAAGAATTCTACTTGACCCATTAAACACAGTATATTACATTCACACATTTATCACTACTTTGTCCCAACCCCACAAAAGTGACAGTAAAAGATTTATTAGAGATAACAGAAAATTGCAATCTTGCAAGTAATGGGGGCAAGAGCAGGGGTCTGAGAGAAGTAAAGTGACTAGAAAGCTCAACTCACAATACAGATTTCTCCTAGAAGGACTCAGAAACTAGAGGTACTGTCTAGAAGTTTTGAGGATTCATTGGAAGATCCCATCTCTGTTTTATGCAGCTGAATGAATTCTCTTACCCCTCACCCCAACCTACACATTCTGGCAAAAAACAGTAAGTTTACTTTCTAGAAAGCTTTGCATGGTTGAGTGAGGCACTGTACTGAGAATGATCAAGTTAAATTCTGCATACAGAAAGATGAGACCTCCAGCCCCGCCTTGCGTTTCTCAGCTACTGGCATGCTAGAAGCCACATTTATTCCATCCATGCATGAAACTAAAAATTCCTCTGAGGAAATGGAACTGCTAAGTGAATAGCTACATTATTTGGCTATACCAAAGTGAAAAACCTGCTCATTGCCTTTCTATCCTATTATGAAGCTCCCCAATAGATAACCCTCAATTGTACATACAGAAATTTCATCATTAAGCTTTTTATGTCTCATTTGTTAATATGAACAAAGGGCCAAAGATCATCAGAAACTTGAGGAAGGTCTCTGACATAAAAAACAGAGATCAAAACTAACAGAGGAGAAAAAAAAAAGGCACTCAGAAGAAATACAGCACAGATTAAAACAACAATGGCAAACTATAACTAGAGCTCTACTAGAAGATACTATAACTGTGAAACAAGAATAATGTGTTATTAATATAACCAAAGAATAACACAGAGAAAGAAAGACCTCTTGGAAATAAAAATGTTAGCCAAAAAAAGTTTAATATATGGATTGGGAGATAAGGGTGATAAAATATACCAGAAAGTAGGACTAAAAAGCAGCAATTCTTCAGCACTCAGCCTTCTTTATGGTCCAACCCTCACATCCATATGTGACTACTAGAGAAACCATAGCTCTGATTACAGGGATTTTTGTCAGCAAAGTGATATCTCTGCTTTTTAATATGCTGTCCAGGTTTGTCATAGCTTTTCTTCCAAGTAGCAAGTGTCTTTTAATTTTGTGGCTGCAGTCACCATCTGCAGTGATTTTGGAGCCCAAGAAAATAAAATTTGTCACTGTTTCTACTTTTCCCCCATCTATTTGCCATAAAGTGATGGGATGGGGTGCCATCAACTTAGTTTTTTTAATGTTGAATTTACGCTTTTGAACTGCGGTATTGCAGAAGACTCTTGAAAGTCCTTTGGACAGCAAGAAAATCAAGTCAATCCTAAAGGAAATTAACCCTGACTATTCATTGCAAGGACCGATGCTTAAGCTGAAGCTCCAATACTTTGGTCATCTGATGAGAAGATCTGACTCACTGGAAAAGACCCTGATTCTAGGAAAAACTGAGGGCAAGAGGAGAAGGGGAAGACAGAGGATGAGATGTTGGATGGCATCACTGACTTGATGGATACGAGTTCGAGCAAACTGTGGGAGATAGTGAAGGACAGGGAAGCCTGCATGCTGCAGTTCATGAGGTCACAAAGAGTCAGACATGACTGAACAACAGGACTGCAAAATAGATGGAAAACAAGAGAGAAATGAAAAAATTAAAATAAATACGGAAGTTCCCATATCTAATTAATAAGAATTCTAGAAAGAGAGAATAGAGAAAAAAGAGGGAACTAAAATAAAAATAATACAAGAATAAAGTTTTCAGAACTGAAGGATATGAGTGCCTAGGTTGAAATTAACCAAGTACTCCACACAATAAAAGAACAAAGATCTACAATCAGACATATAATTGTGAAATTTCAGATCACTGGATGAAAAAGAAACCTTTATAAAAGTTCCCAGAAAACAATAAAGCATCAGGAATCAACATGACATTGAACTTGATGGCAATCTTGGAAACTGGAAGTAGAGGAAATAACGTCTTATGAAGAAAAAAAAATTCTAAACTCCAACACTATCTTCATCAAAATTATCAAACAAGGCATTTCAGACAAGCAAATTCTTGAAAAGTTTATCTCCCACATACCTTCTATCAGGAAGCCATTGGAGAATGGGATCCACCAAAATGAGGAGAAAAGCAATAAAAAAAACATGCGAATAAAGTAAGAAATCAACAAAGAAAAGAGACAAAGGAATTCCAAGATGGTGAAGGAAAGTCAAAGGACAATAGCTATGCAGTAGATCTAGGAAACAATCAATCTATTACCATAATAATGTAACCACTGATTGTTAAACAAATATTTTACATAAACATACTGAGGCAATGGCAGTAAGCAAGAGTATGAGTAAGCAGAATACAGAACAAAATCCTCATCTTTCATAACAGAAAACAACAGGTAATGTTTACAATAGAAAAATCAAGAAATAGTAATATGGGTATACTACTTAGAAATATAAACAAGTGGCAAAGAAAATAGCCTCTGGGGAGAAGGAATGAGGGTAGCAATGAGTGTAACTGGGAAACACCATTTTTCTGTTATAAACTTTCAAATGGTTAAGTTTTATTCACTATTTCATTCACAAAGAAAATAAATAAGTTACAAAGGGAAATTAACAATTTTAATATTTTATTCCTGGAAGTGAGAGGATTACAGACACTGAGTATACACATTCCACTCTGCATACTATCACTTTATACAGTAAGACAAATAAAACCTTATTTCAATAACAAGGCTTCCTAGGAGCTCTGCAAATGAGAAGAGGTCACAGGAAAAAAGTAGAATTCCAAGAGAATGCTCCAGCCTATCTTAGATAATCTATGAACATGTCATGTAAAACCAGGAAGCCTATATACCCTGTGTCAGTTCTAGGCATCCAGAAGCTCAGTTCCCTTTACCTACACAATGCAAAGATTCTGGTTCCATACTGGTTGGAAAAACTACCCGAATGAGTACTAGTTAAAATGCAAAATCCACAGGCTACTTGGCTCCATGAGTTTCTATTTAGTAGAAAGTGTCATTGGAACCCAGGAATCTGCATTTTTACAATTGTCACAGGTGATTTTATGTCAGATCAGATCAGATCATTCGCTCAGTTGAGTCTGACCCTTTGCGACCGCATGAATCACAGCATGCCAGGCCTCCCTGTCCATCACCAATTCCCGGAGTTCACTGAGACTCACGTCCATCGAGTCAGTGATGCCATCCAGCCATCTCATCCTCTGTCGTCCCCTTCTCCTCCTGCCCCCAATCCCTCCCAGCATCAGAGTCTTTTCCAATGAGTCAACTCTTTGCATGAGGTGGCCAAAGTACTGCAGTTTCAGCTTTAGCATCATTCCTTCCAAAGAAATCCTAGGGCTGATCTTCAGAATGGACTGGTTGGATCTCCTTGCAGTCCAAGGGACTCTCAAGAGTCTTCTCCAACACCACAGTTCAAAAGCATCAATTCTTCGGTGCTCAGCCTTTTTCACGGTCCAACTCTCACATCCATACATGACCACTGGAAAAACCATAGCCTTGACTAGACAAACTTTTGTTGGCAAAGTAATGTCTCTGCTTTTGAATATGCTATCTAGGTTGGTCATAACTTTCCTTCCAAGGAGTAAGCGTCTTTTAATTTCATGGCTCCAGTCACCATCTGTAGTGATTTTGGAGCCCAGAAAAATAAAGTCTGACACTGTTTTCACTGTTTCTCCATCTATTTCCCATGAAGTGATGGGACCAGATGCCATGATCTTCGTTTTCTGAATGTTGAGCTTTAAGCCAACTTTTTCACTCTCTTCTTTCACTTTCATCAAGAGGCTTTTGAGTTCCTCTTCACTTTATGCCATAAGGGTGGTATCATCTGCATATCTGAGGTTATTGATATTTCTCCTGGCAATCTTGATTCCAGTTTGTGTTTCTTCCAGTCCAGCGTTTCTCATGATGTACTCTGCATATAAGTTAAATAAACAGGGTGACAGTATACAGCCTTGACGAACTCCTTTTCCTATTTGGAACCAGTCTGTTGTTCCATGTCCAGTTCTAACTGTTGTTTCCTGACCTGCATACACATTTCTCAAGAGGCAGGTCAGGTGGTCTGGTATTCCCATCTCTTTCAGAATTTTCCAGTTTATTGTGATCCACACAGCCAAAGGCTTTGGCATAGTCAATAAAGCAGAAATAGATGTTTTTCTGGAACTCTCTTGCTTTTTCTATGATCCAGAGGATGTTGGCAATTTGATCTCTGGTTCTTCTGCCTTTTCTAAAACCATCACTGATGCCCAGATCTTGAGAAGAACATCATGGTGTTCTTCCTGAATTCCATGCTTTAAGTCAGGGATTGGCCAACTTCAGTAAGGGACCAGATAGTTAATATTTTAGGCTTAACCAACCATTCAGTCTCTACAGCAAGTATTCATTCCCACTGATGTGTGATAGCAGCCACAGATAATATGTAAATAAATGAAAGCAGCTATGAGCCAATAAAAATGCAGTTGTGGACACTGAAATTTAGACTTTATACAATTTTGACCTGTTACTAAACATTATTCTTCCTTTGATTTTTTTTTCAACCATTTAAAATATAAAAGCCATTCTCAATTTCAGAGCCTTTCAAAAACAAGTGGAAGACCTGATCTGGCCCTCAAAGAGTAGTCACCTGACCCCAGCTCCAGGGCACTCCACTAAATGAGCAGTAACACCAAGATAAATCCATGGAAAGAAGGAAGCTCCAAAACCAGAGTTAGAAAAGATCTGCTATTTTACATAAAGTGAAAAAGTGAAAGTGAAAATGAAGTCACCCTCTACAAATCAGTGAAATTTGTGCTTCCTCCCTTCCACACATAGCCTACTAGAGAGAATGATTTATGACTTCCTGTCACTCCCTGTAGTCTTATCCTATTCTTCTAGAGGTTTCTTTGATGATTATATTAATCTGATTTCACACAAATAAAAATACTAGGTGGGAAAAATGAGCACACACAGTTATTTCCCCAAAGTCCTTTTTTCCTTCTATGATTAGGAACCCCTCCAGAAATCAGGCTTTCAGAAGGACTTCACACTATTTTCTTAGTTTAACCATATGAATTTTTAGGTTATCTAATAAGCAAGTCAGAGTCATGGGTATCCAATAATACGCTTACATTTTAAACTTCTCTGAATTATAAGCTACCGTAACACCAAACCAGAATCTTAGCATCTAAATAAATCATTCATCTTCTTGTCATTAACTTAGTATTTACCATGTGACAACACAGGATGCACAAGTTAGTAAGATTATATCATTACACTAGAAGCTAGTGTAGCTTATAGAAACTGGCCCCTAAAAGTGATTATTGGTTCATAACCCTGATGAATTCTGCATCAGCTTATAGGGTTTAGAAGCATTTTTTTGACCAGGACATTAGATAATTTTTCTCTCAGGTTTCAAGCTTCCATTAAGATGATCTGGTACCTGTGAGGTTCTCTGTGTCTTTTTTCCTTTCAAGCACCCACATTTAGATTAATAACCATGTCAATTAAAGATTATCTTTTAAACATTTGAATTAAGGTTCTCCCTTTACTACTAACCAGTCCATTCTAAAGGAGATCAGCCCTCGGTGTTCTTTGGAAGGAATGATGCTAAAGCTGAAACTCCAGTACTCTGGCCAGCTCATGTGAAGAGTTCACTCATTGGAAAAGACTCCGATGCTGGGAGGGATTGGGGGCAGGAGGAGAAGGGGACGAGAGAGGATGAGATGGCTGGATGGCATCACCAACTCAATGGACGTGAGTTTGAGTGAACTCCGGGAGTTGGTGATGGACAGGGAGGCCTGGCGTGCTGCGATTCATGGGGTCGCAAAGAGTCGGACACGACTATGTGACTGAACTGAACTGAACTGAACTTTACTACTAAAATATACAGACCAGGTGGACATATATTGTATTACACCGTTTACCATTGATGTGTTATTTTATATTGTTTTTTTAACTAACTGAATAAGCTTACATTATATTTTTATATCTTCAAGTTATAAATTGGAGTGCTTTTCAGAAATATAATCATTTAAATTTTTCATAAATAAAATCTTCATATTAAGATTTCAACTTACATATCTTTGATTTCATCATGAAAGGCAACTGATGATTCCAAATGTAGTACAATTTTTTTGGTTTGTTGTGAGCTGAAAATAAAAAGGAAATGGATACTTCCACACAGTGTTTGCAGACTTGGGTCAATACTGAAATAACTGCATGGCCTTGGAAATGAACCATCTACAATCTGCTAACAGCTCTACCCCACTTGCCTCTTAGATGTCACTTCACATTCAGATCAACAGTTTTCCAAAAGTCAATGCAATTGTGATTTTGCCTCATCTTTCAAGTAATACTTACAGACCTGATCAGTTACTTCACCTTAAAATTTCTTAAAAGACTCAAAAAGTACAAATGTCAGTAGCAGCCAGGAGAACAGATGTATAGAAAAGCAAGCAAAAGAAGGCTTTGGCATTTCAATTCTATAGTCAGTTGCATCTCACAGATGCCCAGAATTGTTCCCAATTCAGTGTTAATTCTTCCCTAAAATTCTTCAATATTACATACTACACGCACACATGGGCATTCTCTCCCTCTCTCTCTCTTTCCCTCTCTGCATCCCATTTTTTCTCTGCCTCATTTACTGCTCCACACACACCCTACTCTTGATGCTCTCCAGAAAAGCTAGCCACTTCAACAGTTTTACATTCATTTTCCAAATTTAGAATACTTCCTCAGATGCTCATTCTATAACATATGCTTTTAGCACCTTGTCTCAACTTAGGAGGAAAAGCAAGAATGAAATAGTGTCAAGATCTCGCATAAAAGTCTTCAGATTTACCAGAAAGCAACAGAACCATAATCACTTTTGCTTTAGTCTCTGGCATGCATCTTCAATATGCCCTACTCCCCCCAGATACAAACATTCTAGGAAAGTATGAAGAACAGTGGAAGGTGAGCAGTCTCTGAATATGGGGTCAGTTATATCCAGTGCCTAATGAAGTGAGTAAAATAGCTCAGTTGTGTCCAACTCTTTGCAACCCCATGGACTGTAACCCACCAGGCTGTTCTGTCCATGGAATTCTTCACACAAGAATACTGGAGTGGGTTACATTGCCCTTCTCCACGGGATCTTCCCAACCCAGCAGTCAAACCCAGGCTTCCTGCATTCAGGCATATTCTTTACCATTTGAGCTACCCAGGAAGCCCAATGCTTCATAAGACTCCACTAACCTGCTGTCTCGTGCTACTGTCACTTATGTTCAAGACAAACACTATTCCTTCAAAACAATTTGTGCATCATCCCTATACAATAAAATTTTTACTCAAGTACTCCAGCAATCAAAATTGTGTAAAAGGTTTTAAGTGCAGAGAGCAGCAGCAGCAGGAAATGTCCTCCCTAACCTTGCTTCCACCCCCAAGGAACAAAGATTTTGAATGAGCAATTCAGTTCATATAGAAATACAATTATTCTCTACTAAAAACTTACACTAACACTTTCGGCAAATTGCCAAGTCCAAAGTATAAACTGAAAACATCTTAGAAACAATATTTTTATGACTGTTGCTGCTAAGTCATTTCAGTCGTGTCCGACTCTGTGCGACCCCATAGACAGCAGCCCACCAGGCTCCCCCATCCCTGAGATTCTCCAGGCAAAACACTGGAGTGGGTTGCCATTTCCTTCTCCAATGCACGAAAGTGAAAAGTGAAAGTGAAGTCTCTCAGTCAGGTCCAACTCTTGGCGACCCCATGGGCTGCAGCCTACCAGGCTCCTCCGTCCATGGGATTTTCCAGGCAAGAGTACTGGAGTGGGGTGCTGTTAATCTGGCCCATTTTTGTACCTTTAGATTAGACAGACTTGAAAGCAATACATCAGCAGTCACACATTCAGTGAGATTCTAAAACAAAAGGTTCAGACCCAAATAAACACAGGAGCCAGGCAATAATACAAGTGACTGTGCTCTAGGCCAGGGAAAAATGGACACAGAAGAATGCATGTCCAAAGGGGACAGGCAACACTGACCTCCATCGGTTGCCATGAAGGAACATAGGCTCAAGGAGGCAAACTTTTTCAATTTTTTAAAAGAAAAGAGAAATCTTAAATTTTAAGTGAGATTCCCAATGTGAAATGCTAGCAACTGGCATTTTTTTTTAATTAAACCATGTGCACGTTGTTAAAAAAAAAAAAAAAAAATGTTAGTGCTCAGGCCACCAATGTCATATCCACATATCTAAAACAAATTGTTTCATCACAGCCTCTCTACCACGAGGGAGCAATTCTCTTGAGTGAGCCTGTGACAAAACTGATACGAGAAGTACCCCAAATTGATGTCCCACTCACCACCTTCCCTAGGACTAATGACTGGATGCTTTGGTACGAGGAACACAGGGTCATGATGAGAAGTGGATTAAGGCAACATTTGCTCTCATCTATCAATGGCCACCTTACTGTGTGAGACAGAATGGTGAACAAGGTTGAGAATGCAGAGAGGCTCCACAGAAAGGTGTCTAGCCTCTGCAGAGAGATGATTTAGCAAATACCAAGGGGATGGAACAAGTGTAGATTCTACCGTGTTATACAGCTGTAGCCCTAAGGCTTGGATACCAGCTCCTGATCATGGCAGGGGATGGGCTGATACATCCTCCAATAATTAATTTTTAAAATTCTACATCCCAAGGGCCAGGGCCTTCACTCAGCACTGTTAAAAATATTTCTGTGCTCTGCTTCAGCAGGTGAATGTCAGTGAGAAACCCAATTCTCCTATTGCTTCTCCCCACTATATGTTTTCTTCAACAGATGCTATTACAGGCCTGAGTGTACTTACTGTCCAATCACTCTTTTGAGGCCTTATTTAAATGGACCTCGATGAGGCTTTGAGATTCCCAGGTAACACAGTGGTAAAGAATCTGCCTGTCAATATAGGAGATGCAACAGACATGGGTTCAATCTCTGAGTAGGGAAGATCTCCTGGAGTAGGAAATGGAAACCCACCCCAGTATTCTTGCCTGGAAAACCCCATGGATAGAGGAACCTGGTGGCTTACGGTCCATAGGGTTGCAAAGAGTAGGATACAACTGAGCACACATGGCAAGATGAGGTTTTAGGGAAAAAGGAAGATCTAGGCTTTCAAGTGAAAAAAGATGAAAAGAGAGTCACTGAGGTTTAAATATGATCAAGTTCAACCCCCCAGGGTTGAAAGTACAATGGGGGTTTAGGCAGGATGGAAATCTAGCCACAAATGCATTTACTAGCAACTCCCCTTCATCAGAACTCTCAGTAATCAGTAACAAAACAGGGTCCAGTGACAGCAAGTAAGCTGCAATTTCACAACCAGAAGCTCCTTTTTTTTGGTTATAGAAAAATACTGGAAGTATGTACTGTGCTCAGTCATTATAAAAAAGAAGACTGACTAAAACAGAAAATACTGCAACATTACAACTTGCAGTTACCTGTTCAAGAACAACAAAAATCAGCTAGTAAAGTCTTGATATCATTCTTGCACATTCTTGTTGCTTCATATCAGGTAACTGGTTATGATACTGATCAAAAAATTGGTTTTTTGAAAGGTATTTTGACCTGCTAAAAGCTCATACAGTTGAAGTTATATTAAGGTAGAGCAGTTTGGGCTCTTTGGAAGTTTTAATAATTCACAGTTATATAAGGAATGGTAAGTTATCTAATTATCTGGAAGACCTATGAAAATGTTGAAAAGCTAAGACTTAGTTCATTAAAATAGATTTAATTATTAAGGAGTCAAATATAGATGAAAGAAAAGATGATTATAAAATAAAATTAACATGAACAAACTTTAGCAATTATTTTGTCACAGACTGAGCAAACACATTAAGGTGATTTTGGGGGGCCAAAAACTTAATATAATAAATATTAATCAGTAATTAAACAAATCAGAAGAAATCCATAATACTTAGAAGCCTTAAATGTCTAAATATCTGATGCAAAAGTAATGCAAATATGGACTTTTTCTTTCACATCAACAGACTCCTTCATGAAGAATTTATACTACATGAGAAATCAGGCTTGATGTACAGAAATGGCAAAGTGCCTGCATTTTCTTTTTCACTCAAAAGAAACAATAATTTCTTCACCATATTTTTGCAGTAAAGTTAGGTTGATCTCCACTTTCCTATTTTGAGCTGAAGTATTTGAATAATAAATCAACAATCAAGAGATAACTTTCTTACCTTTAAGAATATGAAAAAATTGACCTGTATTCTGGATGCAATTCAGGAAGATTTCTAAAATATTGTGGAAAATGTGTGTAACATCTTGACCTGACTATTCTGATAGGGACCGTGCTCCTCGGGATGTATATATGCAGGTATATTTTTAAGAAATCACTTTAATGATTTTATAAAAATTCTCTACCATGAGTATTTCATAAAGGAATCTTTGTGATCTGGGGAGGGGCTTAATATTCTCAAGACTGATAGCTGTAGGTGCAGCATTTCAGGGGCTTGAACTTCCCGCTTCTCTGAAAGACCTTCATGCCCCCTTCTCTTTCTGCTATCTCTAGTTTATGAGGGTCTTTGTAGATCAGCAAACATTTACTTTTTCTTTCTTAATCACATGTGTCTGGCGCTTTTGAAGAGAACACATCCGTTTTTCATCAGGAGCTCTAGAGATACAGTAACGAAAACCCCACATCTAGAAAGGCAACCCTGAAAGAGATCACAGGATGTTAAGGATCCTGGGCAGCAGCATCTCCACAATTCAGAGCACTCTTTCTGCACAGGGAGGATGAGCATGCGTCAGCCTGGTCCAGGCTCCACAGGGTTTTCTCTTTTTGGCATAACTGCTAATGGAACTGCCAAGTGCCCTTAAGGGCTCTTCTTCTGCTGGGCCTGAGAGTTTCACTTTCTTAACAGTTTACCTCAGGTACAGGTACTCCCTGCACTCTAATGCAGTGACCAACCATAGCTGGCCCATCTCCAGCACTCAGCTGGAGATAATCACAATATGAAGCCAAGGGAGAGTTACTGGGGAGTAGATAGCAAAGCTTTTAGCCAAAAACCTTTAAACAACAATTTAGTTTCTCCTTCAAAAGGTAACATACACATTTTAAAATTTCACATACTGCAGGGACCAATGTTTCTCTTTGCTCTTCCTGACTTTTGAGCAAGTTAGGCAGTTTGAGAGCAGAACACTTGACATTACAGTACAGATTTTATCATTCATTTTCTACTTAAAAGGAGTGGGGCGATTTACCCCCTGACATTATGTTTGAGATGCTGCTACAGAATTTGTCACAAAATTTCTATCAGAATTTTGATATCTGACAGTCAGGAACCTGGCTTACAATAACATCAGGTTAAGTCACTATAAGAATGCAGAGAGGGAGGGAGAGAAAGGGAGAGAATTTTTCTAGACTGCTTTAAATATACGGGCAAAAAAGGTGAAAGAGGAGCAAAAAATTGATGCAAAAACTGTATCTATATCCAATCTAAATGCAAGAACTATATCTAAATTACGCAATTCTGTTTGGCTGATTGCTGGATTCTTAGCAATGCAGAATGAGAACTTTATTTGTGAATTAGGAAACATTTCAGATTTTGATCATTTAAAAATATGTTTTGCAAAAGAAAAGACTAGGAATTGATGAGCTATTTATTACCTTACTTCACTTACTCTATGCAGTCCTAAGATAATAAATTAAAAGCAGTTCTGTCAGATGTATGATGTCCTTTATGAATAACTATTTTAGGATTCTCCATATATCGCCCTATTTTCTTTTCCATATTATAACAACATATTTGAGGCTCTTTGTTCCATAAGCAAATTTCAGAAATGTTTACCTACATGTTTCTTCATAATTTTTTTTTGGCTATGCCTGCTTTTTCATATATATATCTAAATAATTAAAAGATCTCACCATAGCCTTGAAAAATACACGCTTCCTTTGATGCATGTTATGGGTAGTGCTGTACTTAGAGCCAGAAAGTTTTTTCTAGCCTCATCTTTTGTGCAAATCCTGTATTCACATCAAGTAATGTTAGTACAACTTCAGACAACAAGCACTCAATCTCTTTCTGGTTCTATTTTTAAAAGACTGTTTTGACAGCTCTAATTGTGGCATGCAAAAGTATCAGTCAGGTAGCTGAACTTGCATTTCAAAGACTATCCTTCAGGGCTGGATTTATTAAATATTAAATAAGAACATTAAGGAAATCATACATTTTACATGAAATATTTTGGTTTTAACATGATTTCTTCACTGAAATCATTGGTCAGTGCACTCCCTTGCTACTACCATACCTAAATTATGCACTAGGCAAGGAATTTTCCTGTAGAAATCAGCAAGTCAACTGGAACAACCTCTCTGCAGGAAAGCCCTGTCAACATATATTATAATCCTTTTTCTGATTATATTTTGATAATAAAGTGAAGTAGGTTAAGAAAAGAAAATTAATTTTCTTTATAAGAAACATCTAGTGAAGCTTTTATTCATTTCTGACAGGGATTCACCACATGTTGAGAATAACATCCTGCACTCAAGAGGAAAACTCAGATTCCATTCCCCATTCAGAAAGGAAGTAAGTGTGACATGGTTTCTAAAGTAATACATTAAAGAATTAATGACTAGATCACAAGCATTGAAACAACTTTTTAATCAAACAAATACATATAAAATATTACTGTTATATCCTTCCTTATAAAGATCCAGACAGGATTAAAGGATTTACTAAAGACTGCTGATGCCTACCACTGTGACTAAAAGTATTCTGTTTTTTTCTGGTAGACATTTATAACCATAAAAAAAGAATTAACTGGACAGTCAGGCTGTGCAAGTTGGCTTTTTTCCTTTAAGAATAAGACTTTTTTAGGAACAAACATTTATGTGAAAATCTCCTACCACTCTCAACTTTTCCTAACTTCAAAATAAAGGGAAATCCAAATAACTAGATTTTTTAAAACATACAACATTGTACTTAAGACAGTACCTGACAGCTACTAGGTGTTAAATATATATATGCTGGATGAAGGATAAAATAACATGGATTAGAAAATTTAAAAAGTCAAAATCTGCATGGTATATCTCTTTCCAACCTTTTACCTTTAACCTTGTCTTGACTTTTAAAATGTTTGGAGCATCTTATGGAATGTATACAGTTGGGTCTTATTCTACTAATCATCAGAGAAATGAAAATCAAAACCATAATTATGCAGCCACTATGGAGAATAGTATGGAAGTTCCTTAAAAAATTAAAAACAGAGTTAACATATGATCCTGCAATCCCACCCCTGGGCATATATCCAGAGAAAACTATAATTCAAAAAGATACATGCACCCCAATGTTCACTGCATCACTATTTACAATAGCCAAGACATGGAAGGAATTTAAATGTCCACTGACAGATGAATGGTTATAGAAGTGGGGTGTGTGTGTGTGTATGCACGCGTGTATAATGGAATTATTACTCAGCCATTAAAAAAGAACAAAATAACACCATTTGTAGCAACATGGATGGACTTAAGAGTTTATCATGCTAAGTGAAGTCAGAGAAAAACAAGTATCGTGACATCGCTTATATGTGGAATAAAAAATACAAATGAACTTATTTATAAAGCAGAAACAGACTCACAGACACAGAAAACAAACTTATGGTTACCAAAGTGGAAAGAGGAGGAGAGGCAATTTATCCCGTCTAATTTAGAAGGCTGGAATTAATGTATGTACACTACTATATATAAAACAGATCACCAACAAAGACCTACTGTATAGCACAGGGGAATATATTCAATATTCTGTAGTAACCTATAATGGAAAAGAATCTGAAAAAGAATATATATATATACATATACACACACAGATACATATATGTACACACAGATACATATATATAATTGAATCACTGTGTGGTACACCTGAAATTAATATGTTAGTGTTAGTCGCTCAGTCGTGTCCAACTCTTTGCAACGCCATGTAGCCTGCCAGGCTCCTCTGACCATGGAATTATCCAGGCAAGAATACTGCAGAATGTAACTGTAAACTAACTATACTTCAATAAAGAAATAAAAAAGTTTAGAACTACAATGAGTTATCATCTCATACCTGTTAAAAGAGAACAAAAGAAAACAAAACACATCAAGAACACAAGAGAGAACAAAAATGTTGAGAAAAGGGAACCCCTAAACACTGCAGGTAGAAATGTAAAAATGGTACATCCACTATGGAAAACAATATGATAGTTCCTCAAAAAATAAAAAAATAGAGCCACCATATGGTTCATCAATCCCACTTCTGGGTATACATATGAAGGAATTAAAATCAGAATCTTTAAGACAAACCTGCATCCTCATATTACAGCATTTTTCACAATAGCCAAAACACGAACACAATCTAATGTACTTCATTGGGTCAACAGATTAAGAGAAAATATTACACACACACACACACACACACACACACACACACACAGATATTATTCAGTCATAAAAAGGAAGTAAATCCTGCCATGTGCAACAACATGGATGTACAGTGGAGGGCACTATGCTAAGTAAAATAAAGAAAGACAAATACTAAATGATATCACTTATATGTGAAATGTTAAAAAAAAAAATGCTAATTTCATTGGAAAAGAAAATAGAATGGTAGTTACCAGGGGCTGGGGTAGGGGGGATTAGGGTGATACAGGGCAATGGGCACAAATTTTCAGTTACAGGAAGAATAAGTTCTGAGGATCTAATACACAGCATGGGGACTATACTTAATAATATGTGTATATTTGAAAGTTGCTATGAAAGTAAATCTTGAAAGTTCTCACAGCAAGCAAAAAAAAATTGCAATTCTGTATGGTTATGGATATTAACTAGACTTATTGAGATGATCATTTTGCAGTATACAAAAATATCAAGTTACTTTGTGTATTAGATCCTAAGCATTCTCACCAGATACACAAAAGAGTTGCCAGTGTCAACTACGTGAGGTGATGGATGTGTTAATTATCTTGATCTTGGTAATCATTTTATAATGCATATGTATATCAAATCATCACATTATATAAATACATACAATCATATTTTCCAATTATTCCTTTGTAACAATATAAAAACATTCTTGGGATTTAAAGATTTACTGAGTGTTCTGACCTCAGGATGAGTCCCATCATACTTTACATGTCCAGTCATTTCAATAAGAAATGCAAACTTCCAAGATTATCTGTCATCCTACAGACTCACCACTAGACTTCTCTAAAAATCCGTTTCCTACTCTTCCTATCCTTACAAACTGTGATACTGTGATTTTTAACAAGAAATATGTATTTCATCTTCTTTCTCATTTCTGACAGAGCTCCTAAAATCTTTGGAATTTCCTAAGTGATAAAAGCAATAAAGGGGTCCTAATGTTTATAACAAACCCCTTTCAACCAACCCTGAGTTTATGTTAACAAGGTGACTTTTAAGCACTTAATGATGGGGGCCTGCTGCCAGGAGTACCAGCCACAGGATTGGAGGGTTGAAACTTTCAGTACCCACATGTTACTACAGGATTATTCACAACAGCCAAAATATGGAAGTGAACTAAGTGTCCTTCAATGGATAAATAAAATGTAGTATGTGTGTGCATGTGTGTGTTTAATGATTTTAAAAAAGGAAATTCTGCCATTTTCAACAACATGGATGATTCTGGAGGTTATAACTCTAAGTAAAATAAGCCATAATTAGAAAGACCATGAAGAGGAGAGTGGTTGAGGGTGAATCAATCTCCAATGGTCATTGATTTAATCAAACATACTTATATAACAAAGCTTCTGTAAAAATCCAAAAAGGAAAGTGTTTAGAGAGCTTCCAGGTTGGTGAAAATATGGAGATTCAGGGAGAGTGATGAGCCTAGAGAGGGCATGGAAGCTCCAGGCCCCATCCTATATACCTTGTCCTATGTAATTCTTCCATCTGGCTCTTCTTGAGTTACATCCTTCAATAATAAACTGCCAATCTCGTAAGTAAAATGTTTCTCCAAGTTCTGTGGGCCACTGCAGCAAACTAATCCAACCCAAGGCAAGGATTGTTGGACCTTTCAGTCTACAGCCAGCTGGTCAGAAGGCACAGGTGACAACCTGGACCTGAGGCAGGGGAGTGACTTGGGAGGTTAAGACTGTAGTCTGTGGAATCCACCGCTGTCTCTCAGGTGCCAGGAGCAGGAGCTCCGCCCGTGGCAAAGGTCATGAGGAAGGAGGCTCGGCATACGCAAAGGCGGGATCGAGCCCCAGGAGTCCCCCTGAAAATTCTCGAGCATCTACCCCCAAAACCAGAGTCTGCCTACTTTCTGCTTTGTGCTCTCACCTACACCTCTGACTTTACGGGGGCCCTACTACCTCTCTCTGAAAAAAAAAAAAAAAAAAAAAGTTAACTTACAGCTCCAGGTAATAAAGTTCCTGGGTGTGATAGTGTTTCAACCTACAAACTCTTTTGGAAGTCCTCTAGCCTGCCTGAATAGGTTTTTCCGACCACATGTGATTGCTCAGAGCCTCCCAACTGTGAGAGGCATGAGATGTTCTAAACTGTCTAAATACAGATTCCTTTGGGCAGTTAAAAGATTGATGAGAAATTGTGTTGGTGAAGGGTTTTTCACTTTTTGGGCCAATGTTTGCTGCTAAGTTTCCATATCCCTTACCTGCTGTGTCCCTGGCAGTGTATTGATTAATATAATTGGTGTAGGTAGTAGCTTTAATGTTTGTAACCTTGGACCCTTGAGTTAATTCTTTTTCTTGTTATAGCCCATCACACCTTTGCCCTATAGGAATGCAACTTTATCTAATGCTTTTGGAGGGTGGCGCCTGACTAATCACCTTTAGAGAAAAATAAGTTTTCTGAAGAAAGGGTCTTAAAATGTTAACAGGCCTCCGGGCCAGAAGATGATGCAAATCACCTAAACTTTTGCATATGATAAGTTTGCAGGAAGAAAGCCTGGCTTACTGCATGACCCTATCCCTTCCCCCATTATCCTCTATGCACAACTTAAGGTATAAAAACTACTTTGGAAAATAAAGTGCAGGCCTTGTTCACCGAAACTTGGTTTCCCCATGTCGTTCTTTCTCTCACCTTCTGGATGAATTATTCAGCCTCTTTTCTCCACTGAATTTCCTCACTGAGCTATCCTTATTTCAGCCTCTTTTCTCCACTGTATTTCCTCACTGAGCTATCCTTATTTAACCACTCTTTATATCCTTAATTAACATTTAATTAAGCAATTGTTTCCTGATCCTCGCCGACGCCGTCCCTGCTTCAAATTCCCTGGATCCACCCGGGCTGGACCCCGGCACTCAGGAGTATCAGAACTGAGTTAAATTTGTGGAACACTAGGTCAGTGTCCTCAGAAACTGATTTAATTCCTTGGTAGTATGGGAAAAATATACACAATGAACAAATCTTTCCACTGCACCTTTTAGAATTCATGGTCAGTGATCAATAGGGTGACTATGTAATACCATTTGAACATTCCTATATCACTTTTGCCTAGAAAATTCCATGGACGGAGGAGCATGGTAGGCTGCAGTCCATGGGGTCGCTAGAGTCGGACACGACTGAGCAACTTCACTTTCACTTTTCACTTTCATGCATTGGAGAAGGAAATGGCAACCCACTCCAGTGTTCTTGCCTGGAGAATCCCAGGGACGGGGAAGCCTGGTGGGCTGCCGTCTATGGGGTCGCACAGAGTCGGACACGACTGAAGCAACTTAGCAGCAGCAGCAGCAGCATATCACTTTACTGTTTGTACGGTGTCACACACAATAGATAAAATTTCCCTCATTTATATAATACATTAGATGCTCAACCTAATTACCAGTAAGCTCTCCTATCCTTGAATGTTTCCCTCACCATAAGTGCAACTGGCTGCTCCCTTAGGACGCTGCTTCTGTGGTCCTCTCAAGTGGAAGCTGCTTTTCCTCTCACATCCCTGGTACCTCAAACCCTGGAGACAGAGTAGTTCTCCTTGATGGCCCTTGTCACTTTCCATCAAACTCACTTGTTCTTTCCTCTTTCTTCACTAAAAACTTATAGCACCTTTGAAAGGCATTACCAGACTATCACCCCTTTCCCTCCTTGTTGACATTACCTATTAACCTCCAGTCACTTCCCCTCACTCATTCATGAATTCAGCAGCTACTTTCCACCACTACTCCTGTTATTCTTGGGGACTTCCAGACCCCAAAACTTGACCATCCAATTCCACAGCTTCTTGACTCTTTACTTGATGGCTTCCCAGGTGGCACTAGTGGTAAAGAACCCACCTGCCAATGCAGGAGACATAAGAGACATGGGTTCGATCCCTGGGTGGGGAAGACCCCCTGCAGAAGGAAACGGCAACCCAGTACCCTTGCCTGGAGAATCTCATGGATAGAGGAGCCTGGTGGGCTATAGCCCATAGGGTCACAGAGTCAGACACAACCGAAAAGGCTTTGCACACAGATGGTCTAGATGTCCTTCTCTCCTCATCCATCCCAGAGTCTGCGGTCTAGTTTATAACACAGTACCCCCAACTCCCTTACCCTCTCTCCTTCTCGTGGGCTCATCTAACAACACCTCAATCCAATCATCTGCTTCCTCTAGGACTAGGCAGCACAGCAGAACACAGAGTACACACATACACAACTCACATACACAGATCTACTTCAAATGTATACTCATGTATCTGAAAGGGCTACACAACAATGCCAAATGGTCCTACTCCTTGCCCCAGTAAACCCGCTCTCGATAAATACCTCATTCTCTCTCTCCATAAACATATCTCAATAGCCTTCTTCATACTTGGTTAATAACTTTACCACTTTCTTCACTGAAAAAATATAATCAGATTCAAAAATCTGTCATTTTTTTTCTTCAGCAAGTCTACCAATCTACCCAGACAGCTATCCTTAATATCGCATATCTCTTAAAAAAAAAATTCCTGTCCTTTGATCCCTCTGAATGATTATTTCCCTGAAAAATTCCTTAAGATTATTTATGTGCTGTATCCTTCTCATCATTTAGCAAAAAAAGAGAGAAGTCACCTTGTCCAGCAAGGCCTTTACCAACTGCTCTCCTGAACTGTCATACTCTACTTCTGGACTCTCTTCTGTAACAGCTATCAATACCTGAAATTATTTTATTACATCTGTTTCCAACCACCAAACTTCAGCTTCTTGGACACAAGGATTCTATCTTCAAGCATCACTATATTCTTTAGTACTTAAAATAGTGCCTGATACATACTAAGTGCTACATAAAAATATTTACTAAATAAATGGTTTATTGGACTAATTACTGAGAAACACTACGTAGACCAAGATTTATCTACTAACAGACATAAAAGACAGACCGTAAGACACTCTTACTATATACTGACCTTGAATTTTTATAAATACTAAAGCCTATTTCACTACTAAAGCACCACAGCCAACTATCCAAAATAATGGTAGATGCATGGAGAGATATATTGCCTAACATTTTGTTCTTTGATGCAAAATACTAGGAATGATTCATATATTAATATTTCAAATTAATCATTCAAGATATTTTAATAATAATGTTGATAAACACCATAAAAATAAAACATAACAATTTTAATTTTGAAATAATTCAAATAACTTATCAACAAAAATTAGTAGAAGCATTAAGTCATTAGTCATGTAATGATTTCTTTTAAAATGGAAATTAATTTTATTAATCTACTGAATATTAGATATTACGAATTACAAATGTTAAGTTCTAAATAAAAACTATTATTATACTCTGTAAGAATAAACATTAATAAACATTAAGCTAAAATGAAGACCAATACTCTGAAAAGTAATGAAATCAATTAGCACAAATTAAAAAATCAAAAAGTAACATCATAATCCAATTTTCCCACTTTAACTTACTGAATGAACCCTTTATAAATTAAAGAAATAGCCAATTTGTTAATATATTTTGCCTGAAAGATACTGTTTCTACTCATTTTTATTTTTACTTTATTCACTAAATATTTTTCTTTTATAAAAGACTACCCATCATGGGTGAAAGTATCTGTCATTGTCTGCCCCACAGAATTTGAATTTGCAAAAATTCTAAGAGTTACTAAACAATACTATTAATTGTATGTTAAAATACTGGTTTCATTTCAATTGCAGATAATCCAGAGATGTGAAAAGGCAAGCTTACATTTTAGATTCAAAATCATGGTTTTTCATGTATATTTTTAACTGCTTCTTCATTGATTATATTAAGAAAGATGCAATTTTATAAATAAAATTATTTAATAAAGCTTTAAAAATATGCATTTATAAAATCTGATATTTTTCACATTGTAAGTTATTGCCTTTTTCATATCAATTATGTTTCCCATAAAATTAAATATATGCAAAAAATGTAATAAGAGATTTTTCACCTTGCAAATAACATATCTGGAGACAGAAATGGATAACTACTTTTAGCATACAAAATTAATGAAGAGTTCATCTGTGATGAAAATAATACTGAGGCATATGTACTTTTAAAAACGTCTAAATTCCTCAGTATATTCTTAAGTAACAGTAAATTATAATCTCTTATTCAAAGAATATCTATTTCAGTGTTTTTAATCCCTTACACTATAAAATTTCTTTAAAAATAATTCTTATGTTGTTAGTTCAAGTGAACAATTATTAAAGATTAATAAACAATTATTTGTTTCTCTAATATGCTTTTTTAATAAACTAAGGAAGCCAAGTCATCAGCATAGAGTAAGTTAAGGAGCACTGATTTCCTGCACAAATTTTAATCTATTATAATCTACTAAAACTGCTAAAGGAATTAAGAGGCAGTGGCTTATCCTATGCTACAAACAATTAGATTCAAAGTTTCACACATCTAAAACACATTATTACCAAAAAAAAAAAAAAAAAGCACAGTATTACTAATCTATAAAAACATCCAATTATCTATAAAAATTTATTAAAAACTCCTATCTATTTTTAAGGAATAACTCTATATAGTAAAAATCCAGTTACATAAAACTTTTAAGTTTACTAAGTCAAAACTAATGTTTTACTTAGAGAATCAATAACATTTACTTCTACACCAATGAAGTTGTATCCATGATCAACAATTTACCTTTCTGAAATTCAACATCATTCAATGGAAAGGATTCTCTATTAACATGATCACATTTTTAAACAGCCAGTTTAGTGCATTAAATGGGGATATGTGATGAGGAAAAGGATATGTGATGAAGAAAGCCATATGAAAGTGCTCTTCTACATAATTCACTAACAACGGTGGTGGTGAAGAGCTTCCTCCTTCCAAAATCTTAGGGAAAAGACCCTAATATTGTAATGGTTACAGCTAAGGAAAGCTGGTTTGGAGTCTTAAAGTGGGGGGACATAATTTTTCTTAATAAAATTCTCATGTTCCATATAATACATTTTATAACCTAAGCTACAGAAAGCTGCTAAGCACTGTGACTTGTTTTGTATACCGTAGTCCTCAATACTTTATGTACATAAAATTTTCACAATACACAGCGATTTTTTAACCCACCACAAACAGGCTGATGAAACACACAGTCACCTTTATATAAGTGACTCTCTGAGTTAACTGCTGCTAAGTCGCTTCGGTCATGTCCGACTCCATGCAACCCCACAGACGGCAGCCCACCAGGCTCCCCCAAACCTGGGATTCTCCAGGCAAGAACACTGGAGTGGGTTGCCATTTCCTTCTCCAACGCATGAAAGTGAAAAGTGAAAGCGAAGTCGTTCAGTCGTGTCCGACTCTTCGCAACCCCATGGACTGCAGCCTACCAGGCTCCTTAGTCCATGGGATTTTCCAGGCAAGAGTACTGGAGTGGGGTGCCTTTGCCTTCTCCAGAGTTAACCACATGGCTTAAATAACAATTCAGAAAATAATCTACCCTACATCAAAGTGTAGAGTCTACATGTAAAGTCTTCTATCAGCTACAAATCCACAAAATCTGGAACTAGTCCAGGCAACTCAACCAAATACAAAGCATCTGAAGTTAAAAGTCAACTAATATAATAAAAAAAAGTAACAACTTTTAAAAGTCAGATTGTTAAATTCTCACATAATACTACACATTTTGAAAATTTTTAGTAACTAAAAATATTAATAATGATAGTTTTTTAAATGTATTTAAAACTGCTTAATGAGAGTAAGTGACTTTAAAAAGCTCTGTATGCTAGAAAAATTAAATCTGTGTGTGTGTGAGTATAAAGCTTACTTTTAAATCTAATGTTTAGTTTTTCTTTACAACTCCAAACTATATACAGGAAACTCTAGTAGTAAAGAAAAAACCAGAACTCCCTCTTCTTGCCTAAATGTGTATATAACTGGAGTAAATGTGAGTTAGAAATTCTTATTCTATATACATATACATCTCTTATTCTATATAAAAATCCCCATAAATATTTTCCCAAGAGGACAGGAAAATTTATTTTCTTAAATTGAAAGCTTTTGCCCACTAAAAATATTTAAATTTGTTCTCAAAATTATAGTAGTCTTACATTCTACAGTTATTTCCATGTGAAAACTTCAATATCAGTAGGGTATCACAGTCAACAAATCTGTTCAATGAATACTGAGAAATCTAAAATTATTCAGATTGCATAAAAATGAAAATGTTTGCTATTTCAAAATGGCACGCACCTGGTTAAAAATTACAGCTCTATCCAAGACAATCTACAGATTCTGTGCTTTATCTACCAAAATTCCAGTGGCATTTTTACAGAAATAGAACAAATAATCCTAAAATGTGTATGAAACCAAAACAGACTCTAAATAGTCAAAGCAATCTTCAGAAAGAAAACAAAGCTAGAGGTATCATGCTCCTTGATTTCAAAATACATTATAAAGCTATAGTAGTCAAAAAAGTACAATACAGGCACAAAACAAATGAAACAAAATAGAGAACCCAGAAATAAACCCACACTTACATGGTCAATTAGTCTACCATAAAGGATGGAAATTTTCTTCAATAAATGCTGTTGGGAAAACTAAACAGCCACATACAGTCACATGCAAAAGAAAGGAAACAGAACCACTATCTCACACTATACACAAAGATCAACTCAAAATGTATTATGACCTAAAATGTAAGACCAGAAATCATAAAACTCCTAGAAGAAAACATAAGCAATAAGCTCTATGACATAGGGATTGGCAATGATTTTTTTAAATCTGACACCAAAAGCAAAGGCAGGCAATAAAAGCAAAAAATAAACAAGTAGGACTACATTAAACTGAATAACTTTTACACAGCAAAGGAAATCATCAACAAAATGAAAAAGCAACCTACTTAAACAGGGAAAAATATCTGCAAGTCACATACTAATAATGGATTAATACCTAAAATATATAAATAATTAATAAAATTAAATATTAAAAAATCCAATTTAAAAATGGGCATATGATCTGAACAGACATTTTTTCAAAGAAGACATATAGATGGCCAACAGGTACATGAGAAGATGCTCAACATCACAAAATAATTAGGGAAATGCGAATAAAAACCACGAAGAGCTACCACTTCACACCTGTTAGAATGGCCATATCACCAAAAAGACAATAAATAATAAATGCTAGTAAGGATGTAGAGAAAAGGGAACCCTTGTGCACTATTGGTGGGAATAAAAATTGATGCAGCCACTATGGAAAACAGCATGGAGGCTCCTCAAAAATTGAAAACAGAATTACCATATGACCCAGTGACCCCACTTCTGGGTATTTATCCAAAGAAAACACTAACTTGAAAAGATATATGCACCTCCATGTTCATTACAGCATTATATACAATAGCCGAGACAAGGAAACAATCTAAGCATCCATCAGTGGATGAAGAAAATGTGATACAGACACATGTGTGCATGTGTGTGTGTTTGTCTATGTGTGTATGTGTGTGTGTGTGTGTGTATATATATACGTAGGTATACATACATATATATATATATTAATATGTGTAGATCTATAAAGGAATAGTATTTATTCATAAAAAATTATGAAATCTTGCCATCTCCAAAAACATGGATGGACTTCTGGGTATTATGCAAAGTGAAGTAAGAAAAAGAAATGATATCACTTATATATGGAACCCGGGGAGGGGGGAAGCTTATATAAAGACAAGCTCTATGATAAACAGAACATGACTGGTGTTTTCCAGAGGCAGAAGTAGAAGTGAGGGTGGAATGAAATGAGTGAAGAAGGTCAAAAAGGCCCATTTTTTAAGTCATGGGGATATAATATATAGCATGGCAACTATACTTAGTAATACTATATTGTATAGTTTAAAGTTGCTAATGGAGTAAATCTTAAAACTTCTCATCACAAGAAAAAAATTTGTTGTAACTATGCATGGTGACAGATGTTAACCAGATCACTACACTGTAGTGATCATTTTGCAATGTATAGAAATACCAAATCATTACTGTATATAAATACCAATAATAATATATATTATTATATACATAATAATATAATGTTATATATCAAATGTACTTTTTCTAATCATACTTTAATTTTTAAAATTAGGGCAATTAATAGCACACTTAAATCACATTAGCTGAATTCAAGTTTAGTTCCCAAATACTTATTTATGAAATAAAATTTCAACCTAAATTACTTGATTATCATTTTCTTTTGCTACTTATTTCAAGCTATAAAGCTCATGTACAAGACTGTAACTTGCTATAGGTATCCTCTACTGTAGGTCTTTACGTAATTAAACACCCATAGAAACAATACTGAACCAATCAGGCATACCATTTTCCTTTCATTCCATTTTATAAATAAGAACTTCTAACCCAGCTAAACTAACTAATCACATTTCAAATTACTGATTTGAAAAAAAAAAAAAAAAAATTAGAGGTACATTTTTAAAACAATATAGAATGAAATAAATCCTGCTTTCCATTGAGTAAGTGAAATTTGTTTTTATGGCTATTTGGATTACTTTCTTCTTCTAGGTAAGTTTAGTATGTAACTCTTAATTCTTTAGACAAAAACCCATAGACTTAAAATGTATAAAAAAGTTAACCTGGTATTGTCAGCTGCAGATTATCATAACTAGCACCATAAGAACAATTGTACTAAATTTTAACGCTGTTCATTAATAGTTCCATTTTCCTGAGTTTGCGTTTGTTCTTTGGCATTGGCTTAGGATATAATCCATTTTTCAGAAGATGTTCCTTGCTGAGGCGAATTTGAGCACCATGCTGAAGCTGGAAAGAGCATAAAGCCTGAAGAGGGCGAAGCAAAGTCTGTTAAAAAAAAAAAAAAAGAAACATACACAAGCGTGACAAATCATGAATTTTTTCTCTGGAAACAGGTATTATTATATTTTTATTATCAGCTCTTAACTATGAAAAGCAATAGATACTCTAATAAATATATGATAATTTCTAAATGAATAATTCATATAAATTTATACCTTACATACCACTAAGGAATTCCAGTAAGAAGATACAAATACTAATTTTCTATATGGGTGATAAAGTCTAAACTTAGTTTTATACTTTAATATATTCAAACAGTACAAAAATTGGTGCCATTATAATAACTGATTTGTAACAAGCAGACTAAAAGAGACATTTCAGTACAAATTAGTTAATTCAGTTTCAATCACAGACTAACACAAGCTTCCTGCTACTTGATAACAATTAGATGATTGCAGCAATGGATAAGTTTACTAATTCTCTCACACTACTCCATGGCCTATATGCATGCTCAGTTGCTTCAGTCGTGTCCAACTCTTTGCGACCCCATGGCCTGCAGCCTTCCAGGCTCCTCTGTCCATGGGATTCTGCAGGAAAGTATACTGGAATGGGTTGCCATTTCCTCCTCCCGGGGATCTTTCCGACCCAGGGATCAAACCTGCATTTCTGTGTCTCCTGCATTGCAGGCAGATTCTTTACTGCTGAGCCACGGGGGAAGCCCACCCAAGGCCCACATACCAGTTAGATATTCAGGTTTGGGTGCATTTGAAATAACTGTAATTGTATACATAGCTGTCTAAACTCAAATACCTATAGAGCCAGACATAAAACACAAACATGTGACCTAGATGGACCCATAAGATAGCACAAGAATAGTGAAGGTTGTAAAACAACTGGAGCATAATGTCCTTGCTGCTGCTGCTGCTGCTGCCATAATGTCCTTGAAGTTATTCAAATTCAAAAGTTAGGAAAAAATAAAAAGATTAAGCCAGCATTTTAAACATATTTGAATCAGATTCTTTCCTTGGGCCTGAGATACCTGATCTAACGCTTTTAAATAACAAACCTGATTATGCAGATTGTTTTGAAAAAATAAAAAGATACACAGATCTTTTTAGTTAGATAGTCAAATCTAAAGATAGATTTAACAACAAAAATTTCACAGTGTCTAAGTAAAAATGTATTCCCTCCCATGTACAACATAAGTGGTAGCAAAGGGCTTTTAAGTTTTAATTTACAATGAATTCTTACGAATATGTGGTACTCACTGATAGTTGCTTTTCCATATCCATTCTTTTCTTCCTAATTTCAAAAAAATCCAAAACTTCATACAAGGTGGCAATGTGTCCAACTAGCAATACTACACTAACTAGTGACAGTTTATCCAACAAGGTAAGTGGAAGGCCTTGGATTAGGACAGATTTAGCAGGCATCGTAGGCTTTTGCCTTTTCTTCGTATCTGAAACATGACTGTTAGATGTGAGATAAACATTATGCGACTACAGGGCAATAAAAATGAAGATTAGAACCAAAAACATACAATGATGAACAGAAAGAAAAGAAATCTGGGTCTCTGATGTCCTTTTCAGCTGCATCCCCAGCCCTGGACTACTCACTTCAGCATTTCTCATTCACAGGAGAAAAATAAGCCCATATATGGTTCAACCACTGTAGTAAGGGCTCTGTTACATGCAACCAAATGAAACTCCCAACTGACACCAATAAGAAAAAGACAAACATATTAGAAAAAGCTCTGACATTGCTGCAGAAAGTCTCTGGTATGTTCTTATAATTTTAGTATCTTCAATTCTTCAAACAAGAGAAGAAATACAGAAATGACTATATGTTACTTTTAGGGTCAACAAAGGAAGTGACTGGATCCTGAAACATCATATCAGAGACACACATTCAGGACCATATACAGACTAAGACAACTGAAGTTTCTATTGCTATGCTATGACATTTATTAGATTCTTCATGATAGAAGAGTAATGCTCCTATAATACTCCTATAACTCCTATAAGGGTTTCCAACTTTTACTTCCCGAAGATAAGATTCTATTAATTCTCTGAAGTAATTAAGAGAATGAATTTTGGAGATAGACAGATTTATGATAATCACTAGGGCTGCTTACAAATACACCAGTCCTCTTTCAGGATACATGATCAGACTGCATTTTTCTAGTCTGCTCTGAAGTTAGGTATGGCCATATAACTTGACATGGTTAACAAAATATGAGCATGAATAGTGTGCATCATCTCTGGACAGGTGCTTTAAAAGTGGTTAATGATTCCCCACGTCCTCTCACTCCTTCCTTGATAAAAGTAGAATGATGTGTCTAGATGGTGCATCCATCAGCCTGCATCCCTAAGTATTATTAGTAGAGGTCCCACTGGAAACCCCACTGTACAGAGTACATTATGCCATTCTGATTTTGGAGTTTAAGTACTGATAAAATCACCAGCTGTGTTTCCGGATAAATTAGGTAATATCTATTTGCCTCACTTTCTTTATCTGTAAAGTGAGGAAAGGAGCCTGGTAGGCTGTAGTCAATGGGGTCGCGAAGAGTCGGACACGACTGAGAGACTTCACTTTCACTTTTCACTTTCATGCATTGGAGAAGGAAATGGCAACCCACTCCAGTGTCCTTGCCTGGAGAATCCCAGGGACGGGGGAGCCTGGTGGGCTGCCGTCTATGGGGTCGCACAGAGTTGGACACGACTAAAGCGACTTAGCAGCAGCAGCAAAGTCCATCTTACACGGTTATTATTATGGTGGGCTATAATGATACATTTGAAGTGCTTAGCATACAACTTGATATAAAGGATCATTTTTCTCTATACATTCATAAGATTATATCTGAGGCAATGTGAAGCTATATGAGAGGTTTACTTGTTCAGAAGAACAAAAAAATCCTCTAGTTACAAAAGTAGCTAATTTTGAAAAGTTTATTTGGGGGAAAATCAGGGTTCTGTAAACCCCTTGTCTATAGATGCAAAGTAACAGTTTCAAAAGACCATTATAACCAGCTTCTGATGATGGAGTAGAACTAAGGCATTTTGGCTACAGCACAAAGGCTTGCCCCATCTAGTTATAAAAGTTCATAAGGCTTCCAAGGTATGAAAAACCCTGGTACATATTACAATAGCAGAATGAAAGTCACCAACTTTCAGTTCAATTTTTCTGTCAATCTACAGATAAGAACATGAGAGACAAGGAAAGGCAAAACAATGAAATCTTCTTGAAGAGTCTGGTGTCAGGCAGTTAACATAAAGTATCCCTATGTTATGCTTCTCATAACAATATTATGAGGTAACTATTTCTCATATATTACACATAAGAAAGCAGCCACAAAGAGATTACATGAATTGCGTTCTGGTAAAAACTGATGATGACAAGCGACAAAATTCTAATTCAAACTTGCTTCAAAACTTGTATCATGCTATTTCCCAATGTCTGAAAACTGCTCAAGAATAAAGGAAAAGAATGAGTCAACAGACTAAGAAGGCCATTCTATGCCAAGTGCTTTATTTTGAGAAGCCCCACCTCTACAGAATAAAGCCAGCTGAAAAACAGTCATTTTTCTCCCCTCATCATCTTAAGGTTATATTAGAATACATCTAATAAAAGATTATTGGGGGGAAAAGGCATGTTATAGCTTTCCTTCCCAGGAAAGAAAGAAAACACCTATTTCTGAGCAGATGTTAATTCTGTTTCTCAGAAGCATGCACCAATTTTTTTTTTTTTTTTTACTGCAGCTAGATTTAAACAGGATGACTTGGAGTTCTCCCACTAAGAAAGCTAATTATCAGCCAGATGCAATAATAAGCAACTTGGGATGTCTCATTATGCTTTTTTTCTGCTCATGCTCCTGCTGTTCATCTTATCAGAACCTCCCAAATAACATACCTGACTGTCAAACATCCTTTTTCTACTCCTGGTCACTACCACTAACACAAGTGACCAAAGCAAAAAGAATGAGAACTTAATGACCTCACTATTGCTTTGGGACCTTATGTTCAGCTTGACCCTTTCTGTAAGGTGGGGCTTCTTAAAGAGATGGGAATACCAGACCACATGACCTGCCTCTTGAGAAACCTATATGCAGGTCAGGAAGCAACAGTTAGAACTGGACATGGAACAACAGACTGGTTCCAAATAGGAAAAGGAGTACATCAAGGCTGTATATTGTCACCCTGCTTATTTAACTTCTATGCAGAGTACATCATGAGAAACGCTGGGCTGGAAGAAGCACAAGCTGGAATCAAGATTGCTGGAAGAAATATCAATAACCTCAGATATGCGGATGACACCACCCTTAGAAAGTGAAGAAGAACTAAGGAGCCTCTTGATGAAAGTGAAAGAGGAGAGTGAAAAAGTTGGCTTAAAGCTCAACATTCAGAAAATTAAGATCATGGCATCCGGTTCCATCACTTCATGGCAAATAGATGGGCGAACAGTAGAAACAGTGGCTGACTTTATTTTTCTGGGCTCCAAAATCACTGCAGATGGTGATTACAGCCATGAAATTAAAAGACGCTTACTCCTTGGAAGGAAAGTTATGACCAACCTAGACAGCATATTAAAAAGCAGAGACATTACTTTGTCAACAAAGGTCCGTCTAGTCAAGGCTATAGTTTTTCCAGTAGTCATGTATGGGTGTGAGAGTTGGACTATAAAGAAAGCTGAGTGCCGAAGAATTGATGCTTTTGAATTGTGGTGTTGGAGAAGACTCTTGAGAGTCCCTTGGACTGCAAGGAAATCAAACCAGTCCATCCTAAAGGAGATCAGTCCTGGGTGTTCATTGGAAGGACTAATGTTGAAGCTGAAACTCCCAATACTTTGGCCACCTGATGCGAAGAGCTGAATCATTTGAAAAGACCCTGATGCTGGGAAAGATTGAGGGGAGGAGGTGAAGGGAACGACAGAGGATGAGATGGTTGGATGGCATCACTGACTCAATGGACATGAGTTTGGGTGAACTCTGGGAGTTGGTGATGGACAGGGAGGCCTGGCGTGCTGCGATTCATGGGGTCACAAAGAGTCGGACACGATTGAGTGACTGAAGTGATGTCTGATGTTGGCTGATCCTAGGGTTTTACCTCAACAAAAAGGAAAATACAGAGACTATACAAAAAGCAAGCCTAAACAACAGTCTTGAGCTTCATCTCTCCTTTAAGATACCTAAATATAGTGTTATTTTCTTCTCAAGAACATACAGAGATGATGGCTAATAAACAAAGCTGACAGATAAGTACAGGGGAATATTAAGTGTGTTTTGCTGATGTGAGGTACATTGGAATAGGTGATAAAGTTAAGGGAGAGGGAAAAATGTCTGAGAATACTCCCTGGTCAATTGGACAAAGGATTTAGGATCCCTCATGAATTTTTTTCCTCAAAGGAGAGAAAGAGAAGTTGTCAAGACCCCAAATTAACTCTACTCACACAGATTCACACAAAAAGAGTCTATTCACGATAGCCTACTTCTTCCAAAAGAAGAAAGTCTCCAATCCTGACACAGGACATGGCTTAGGGTGGGGGAGAGGAAAGGGCCACTCAATGCTTCTTCTAGCATTCTTTAACTCTCCTCACCCTGCAGGTCTTTCATTCTTTTTTCTTTCTTGGTAACTAATCCAGTAATTCTGAGCTGAGCTTTTATCCATTATTGGAATTTCCTTCATGGCTAAGGCATACTTTTATAATAGAAACCATGATGTATGAGAGAGAGAGGAAAAGGCAGAAGAGAATATTCTGTGTGTATGTGTTGTGTGTGTGTGTGAGAAGAGGGAGTTACAAAACTTTATTTAGTTATGCTCATTATCCTCTGACTTTTCTTCTGGAGTCGAATTTATCAAAAATTTTCACTAATTAAAAAAAATCTAACAATTCAGTTTTATTTTGGTATTTTTTTCTTGTCATAAGTGTAAAGTTTCTTACATGTTCTAAAAGAATGAGATAGTGAGCTTACTAAAATGTTATTATTTACTAATGATTATGAATTATATATGAAATCATCAGGCTTTCATGGAAATTAAGTAAAATGTTGATTACAGGTTATAACCTTTTCATATTCAGTAGGCTTTTTTCTCAAAAAAAATTGTATCTTTTTATACTCTAAGCAACATTAATAGATAAACAGAAAGTTGATATTTCTCCTCAAATAAAAGTACCAATGGAAAAAATGTTGCCGTAAAATGTTCTTTTAATTAAAAAGAAAAAAGTCGAGTACAAGAGAACACAAATACTAAGAAATACACAATGCTGAAATATCTAGCCAAGAAAAAACTGTATTTAATGTTATGCTACTTAAAAACAATTTAGCATATTACAAATGCTGTTTGCACAGCCTAGAATGAATATTTAAATAATCCAATCTGGAATGCTAAACTAACAGAAAAACACCAGAGGAGAAATGAAGGTTTTAAAAGTACATACATTTCTATCACAGACATAGGCTACTTGTCACTTGAGCTACAAATTTAACAAGTTATGCATTTTTAAATTTGCCAGACAAAAATCTAACCAAACACCTACTTTCAAAGTATGTAACTTTCCAAAGACATACCTCTTGTATGTAGTTATTTTTCTCCAAGATAGAAAGAGCAACAGCTGCACACTCCAGTGTAGAAAGGCACCTATTAGTTGGTTGCGCCCGAATTACATACTGACTAGAAATGCTAGTTTTTAATTGCACCTGAAACCAAAAACAGAATAGAATGCAGTTTTCGTTTTAGGTTTAAAACATAAGGTCTGTATTTTAAATACTAATTACTCTAATTTCCTTCCAAAATCACCAGTTTATAAATATTAAATGTATCAATATCTTCTGTATATAAATCTTTTTATTAGTTTTGTTAAAAAGAAGCAAGAAGATAGTTACGCATCTAATAAAGAAGATACATTCAAAATATATACAAATTCCTACAAATCAAAAATAATAGGACTAATAACCCCCTCCCAGTGGGTAGAAGAGTAAACAGACACATCACAAAAGAATATATATACAAGTACAAATAGGTACATGTAAAGGGGCTCAACATGATTTAATATAAATTAAAATCACAATAACATGTCATACTCGTTACTGTTATTGTTGCTTTTAGTCATTAAATTGTGTCCAACTCTTTTGTGACCACATGGACTATAGTCCGCCAGGATCCACTGTCCACGGGATTTCCAAGACAAGAATACTGGGGTGCCTTAACATTTCCTCCTCCAGGGGATCTTCCCAACCCAGGGACTGAACCTGTGTCTCCTGCATTAGCAGGCAGATTCTCTTCCACTGAACCACCAGAGAAGCCCCCTTTCACACCCATTAGAACAGTTAAAATAAAAAAGACTAACACCACCAAATCGGGATGCAGCAAATGAAACTCTCATACATTGAATTAGGAGTGAAAATGGTTTAATCACTCTGGAGAATTGACAACTGGGATTTTTTGTTTTACAGTTATTTCTTCCATTATTTTTTTAAATGTCTTTGAGGTCTCCTGTTGTATCTTTTTTAAACAATATATTTTTTTTTGATTGTGTTAGGTCTGTTGTTACTTTTTCTCTAGCTGCAGAGAGTGGGGCCTATTCCCTAATTTCACTGCAAAGGCTTCTCACTGTGCTGGCTTCTCTTGTTGCAGAGCATATGCTCTAGGCACACAGGCTTCAGTAGTTGTGACACGTGGGCTCAGTAGTTGTGGTCAAGGCATGGCTTGGTTGATCCACAGCACGTGGAATCTTCCCAGACAAGGAGCTGAACCCATGTCCTCTGCACTGGCAGGCAAATTTCCAGCCACTATACCACCAGGGAAGTCCCTTCCATTATTTTTTAAACTGGTAAATGTATGTCTATGTAGATGTGAATGCATATAAACATACAGACATATACATACATATCCTCTTTTTAGATAAAAGTAGTAGCATACTACAAATACTTTTCTCCATCAAGATAATATTCTAGCTGAGACACAGTCATACATGAGAAAAGCAATAGACAAATGAATGTCAGAATTTTGGCTCTTTAATTACATGAAACTCCAGTATTATCCTATACTCATAAAGCTATATCCCAAGTCCATACTCTGACCAAAATCATATGTAAGAAAAGGTGATGAGAAATATGGTTCTTTCACTCTTCTTTTTGTAAAGAATTCTCTACAACTTGTTTCCTTTCCTTCCCCAAAAAGAGATAAAGGAGAGAGAGGGAAGGGAGAGAAGTGGGGAAATAAAGTGAGAAATAAAGTGGGTAGAGATTCACTACAGAATGTATGTGATTTTGAAATATATATTTGACTAATTATGCTTTAGATATGATCATGTTAAAATTACTTCACATTTTAACCAAAGGACAGGATAAAAAACAGATACAGGGAGGGAAAGAAAATGAAGAAAAAAATGGTTGAGAAACATCTATAATTATAAAAGAAAGCCTATGATTAAATAGCTGTATAAAAAATTCATAATGTTGATTAACTGTAATTACTAACAGCTTTGATTATTTCATCAGGTCAATGTAGTAAAACAAAGTAAAGCCAACTACTGCTTTCAGTACTCATTTCCAAGACATCAGTGGAGGAGTTTATAACAGACATCTGATTAAAACAAAACCTATGGGAAAGGTGCAAAATTCACAGTTAAATTTTGTTTATTGGAATTAATTTTATCTTTGAAATAAAATGGGGGGGGAGTTTTATTTCTTACTATAGCTCACATGGCTGTATGAAAACAGAATCTAAAATCTGTCATTTGTTAAAAGATTTCAGAATATCCTTCACAAATCATCTCTCCAGGGATTAGCCAGTAACTGGATATATTAAAAGAGTATACATAACTACTATCTGTTATATTAGTAGCATTTATGTTATTAAAACATGTTAAAATGCCCTCACAGCTCTTCTTTTTATACTTATGTGCTATATCACCTTCAACACATGCTTAATTCAATGAGTAAATGAGCAAAGCCAAAAAGAAAACCTGTTGACCCATCTTCTTGAGAAATCACAAGCATCATAATAATTTTTAGAAACTGCCTCATCTGCATGAATAAGAGGTCAAGAAAATTCATGGAAAAATTAGCTATTGTAAGAAAGAAAAAAATTAACATATAATAAAAGTATGTTATGTAGAAAGTAAAACTACTAAAGGGATCAAGATGACTGTATCAAAGTTGACAATAATTAATTAATTTGTTATGTCATTTAGTTTTTCAGTTCCTGCTCACCTGATAAAAAATCAGATAGCGAGACATGATGGTATTAAAACCTATGTTTAGTGATGAATCCCAAGATCATATAATATGTATACAATTATAATTCTATATTAATTATATGTCATTATGATTAATGTGTATATTATATATCATATATCATGTGTGATTATTATGAACAATATTCATTTTCAATTTTTGGAAGCCATGTTTATGCAAAGAATGTTTCACTAATTTTGATCTTGGAAGTTGGTTGTCCAGGGGTAGAAGCTGTCTAAGGACTCTTAATATGACTTCTTTAGGAACAGGAGTATCACTGGCTGGTTTAGAATTCTACTGGTACAGGTTGTAAGCCTATCACTTCCACTTTAGAAACAGCCAACTTATCCAACCTTACTCCTAAGATGTAGCTTCAATCTTTTCCACTGATTCTCTGGATTAGCTATGATTTTAATTCCTTAAAATTTCCTAAAATCCTTTTTTCTCTTCCATTAAGTGTATATTTAATATGTAAGAATATTAGATAACAGCTTAACAGCTTTGATCACTGTTTAGACACCTTTTTAAAGGGTCTGTTCAAACACTTCCTTCCTAGATAGACCTTCAGTTACTTTTGTGATGTGTCATTAAAAGTGTGGGAGATGTAGTAAGTTTAGTGGTTTAGTAATGACCTTTAGGATTCAAACAGATATCCAAAGGAATAACAAGCTATGGCTTATGTTTGCATAGCACATCTTTAAACTTTTGCATAGCACATAATAACTATAAGTTATTATAATATAGTTAATTCATTGGTCAAGAAAAATAACAAAAAAAGCCCTCAAAATTAAAACAGTAATCATCTCCACACTCCTCCCAAATAACACTGTATTTTTATAATTTGATGATGATTATTTGTTATCTGTTCTCAGGCTCTTTTAAGACATTTCATTACTACATAAAACTATTCATTTTTTAAATATAAATTTATTTATTTTAATTAGAGGTTAATTACTTTACAATATTGTGTTGGTTTTGCCATACATCAACACGAATCCGCCACGGGTGTACACGTGTTCCCCATCCTGAACCTCCCTCCCTCCTCCCTCCCCATACCATCCCTCTGGGTCATCCCAGTGCACCAGCCCCAAGCAACCAGTATCATGCATCGAACTTGGACTGGCGATTCATTTCATATATATTATACATGTTTCAATGCCATTCTCCCAAATCATCCCACCCTCTCCCTCTCCCACAGAGTCCAAAAGACTGTTCTATACATCTGTGTCTCTTTTGCTGTCTCGCATACAGGGTTATCATTACCATCTTTCTAAATTCCATATATATGCGTTAGTATACTGTATTGGTGTTTTTCTTTCTGGCTTATTTCATTCTGTATAATAGGCTCCAGTTTCATCCACCTAATTAGAACTGATTCAAATGTATTCTCTTTAATGGCTGAGTAATACATAAAACTATTGTTTCTCACTCCATTATTAACAGTCACAAGAATTTTTAAGCACTTGATCAGCTCCCTTAAAGGTTTCTTCAGTTCAGGTGCTCAGATATGTCCAACTCTTCACAACTCCATGGACTGCAGCACGCCAGGCCTCCCTGTCCATCATCAACTCCCAGAGTTTACTCAAACTCATCTTCATTGAGTTGGTGATGCCATCCAACCATCTCATCCTCTATCATCCCCTTCTCCTCCTGCTTCAATCTTTCCCAGCATCAGGGTCTTTTCAAGTGAGTCAGTTCTTCACGTCAGGTGGCCAAAGTATTTGAGTTTCAGCTTCAACTTCAGTCCTTCCAATGAACACTCAGGACTGATCTCCTTTAGGATGGACTGGTTGGATCTCCTTGCAGCCCAAGGCACTCTCAACAGTCTTCTCCAACACCACCGTTCAAAAGCATCAATTCTTCAGCACTCAGCTTTCTTTGCCAACAAAGGTCTGTCTCGTCAAGGCTATGGTTTTTCTAGTAGTCATGTACGGATGTCAGAGTTGGACTATAAAGAAAGCTGAGCAGCGAAGAATTGATGCTTTTGACCTGTGATGTTGGATAAGACTCTTGAGAGTCCCTTGGACTGCAAGAAGATCCAACCAGTCCATCCTAAAGGAGATCAGTCCTGTGTGTTCACTGGAAGGACTGATGTTGAAGCTGAAACTCCAACACTTTGGCCACCTGATGCGAAGAGCTAATTCATTTGAAAAGACCCTGATGCTGGGAAAGATTGAAGGTAGGAGGAGAAGGGGACAACAGCGGATGAGATGGTTGGATGGCATCACTGATTCAATGGACATGAGTTTGGGTGAACTCTGGGAGTTGGTGATGGACAGGGAGGACTGGCATGCTGTGGGTCATGGGGTTGCAAAGAGGTGTACACAACTGAGTGACTGAATTGAACTGAACAGCTTTCTTAAACCCATTGCCTTGACTAGATGGACTTTTGTTGGCAAAGTAATATCTCTGCTTTCTAATACGGTGTCTAGGTTGGTCATAGCTTTTATTCCAAGGAGCAAGTGTCTTTTGATTTTCATGGCTACAGTCACCATCTGAAGTGATTTTGGAGCCCAAAAAATAAAGTCAGCCACTGTTTCCATTGTTTCTCATCTATCTGCCATGAAGTGATGGGACAGGATGCCATGATTTTAGTTTTCTGAATGTTGACTTTTAAGCCAACTTTTTCACACTACTCTTTGACTTTCATCAAGAGGCTCTTTAGTTCTTCACTTTGTCATAAGGGTGGTATCATCTGCATATCTGAGGTCATTGATATTTCTCCCGTCAATCTTAATTCTAGCTTGTGTTTCATCCAGCCCAGTGTTTCTCATGATATACTCTGCATATAAGTTAAATAAGCAGGGTGACAATATACAGCCTTGACATACTCCTTTTCCTATTTGGAACCAGTCTGTTGTTCCATGTCCAGTTCTAATTGTTGTTTCCTGACCTGCATACAAGCTTCTCAAGAGGCAAGTCAGGTGGTTTGGTATTCCCATCTCTTTCAGAATTTTCCACAGTTTATTGTGATCCACACAGTCAAAGGCTTTGGCATAGTCAATAAAGCAGAAATAGATGTTTTTCTGGAACTCTCTTGCTTTTTCGATGATCCAACTGATGTTGGCAATTTGATCTCTGGTTCCTCTGTCTTTTCTAAATCCAGCTTGAACATCTGGAAGTTCACAGTTCACGTATTGCTGAAGCCTGGCTTGGAGAATTTTGAGCATTACTTTACTAGCATATGAGATGAGTGCAATTGTGCAGTAGTTTGAGCATTCTTTGGCATTGCCTTTCTTTGGGATTGGAATTAAAACTGACCTTTTCCAGTCCTGTGGCCACTGCTGAGTTTCCAAATTTTCTGGCATACTGAGGGCAGAACTTCACAGAAGCACTATAAAGCTGCACTTCTAAAGGTTTCTAGAAAAATCAATCTATTTTGTAGGCTTTCTGAAACAATCCTAGTTTAGAACAAGCTGAAATAAACATTTTAGTGATATTCTGAATTCCTTACCAATGGAAGACACACATAAAAACCTTCCTTTCTGAAGCACCCTTCTTCTATGATCTTTCATAAACAGGATTCATTACCTGAGCTTAGGACCTGCCCTTTGAAGGCAAGGTGCTAATGTTTTCTTCTGGTCCCAATCCTTCAACCCACTTCATTCCTTTCATTTCCTCAGTTTAGTTCAACACTATGTTCTAATAGTGATAAGGGTCCAGCTTTGACATCAGAGTTGTCAGTATGAACACAGACTTAGCCACTTACATGCACAGTGTCATGCACTTGGACAATAATTGCTTTTCTAGAAAATGTACATGTATTGTCTCATTCAATTCTCACTAAGACCTTATGAATTATCTCAATTTTACAGATGAGGAAAATAAAGTACACTGAGGTGAAGTAACTTACCCGAGGTTCCAAAATCAATCATGGTAAAACAGATAAATGAATTTATAAAGTCTTATTCAAGACCCTGAGCTCTTTATAACTAGGTTAATAATTAAATGGATGAATTCTTCAGCAAATCCCAACAAACAAAACAAAGCTATTCTGATGAAAAGCAAGACTGAGGCACTCCTGAAGAATTTTAGGGTTCTTATGAACAACTTAAAAAAAAAAAAACAGTACAGGGGAGGAGTCTTCTCAACAATGAAAGTTTCTCAATAAATATCAATCTATGGTCTTGCTCCAACCTCATCACACTATGAAGTCTGTATACTTTTCCTAAAACTTAAGATTCCAAGCATATTAAAAAGACATATATATTAAAAAGACATATATAAAAGACAGAATATTAAAAAGCAGAGACATTACTTTGCCAACAAAGGCCCATCTAGTCAAAGCTATGCTTTTTCCAGTAGTCATGTATGGATGTGAGAGTTAGACTATAAAGAAAGCTGAGCGCCGAAGAATTGCTGCTTTTGAACTGTGGTGTTGGAGAAGACTCTTGAGAGTCCCCTGGACTGCAAGGAGATCCAACCAGTTCACCCTAAAGGAGATCAGTCCTGAATACTCACTGGAAGGACTGATGCTGAAGATGAAACTTCAATACTTTGGCAACCTGATGCAAAGAACTGAACTATTTGAAAAGACCCTGATGCTGGGAAAGATCACGGGCAGGAGGAGAAGGGGATGACAGGATGAGATGGTTGGATGGCATCACCGACTCAATGGACATGAGTTTGAGTAAACTCCGGGAGTTGGTGATGGACAGGGAGGCCTGGCGTGCTGCAGTCCACGGGGTAGCAAAAAGTAGGACACGACGGAGTGACTGAATTGAACTGAATTGAAAGATTCCAAGGTTAATGCTAAAATTCGGAAAACTTGATAAAAATAAATTTAAAGGGAGCATTGCTGCTGCTAAGTCACTTCAGTCGTGTCCGACTCTGTGTGATCCCATAGATGGAAGCCAACCAGGCTCCCCCATCCCTGGGATTCTCCAGGCAAGAGTACTGGACTGGGTTGCCATTTCCTTCTCCAATACATGAAAGTAAAAAGTGAAAGTGAAGTCGCTCAGCCGTGTCCAACTCTTAGCGACCCTATGGACTGCAGCCTACCAGGCTCTGCCGCCCATGGGATTTTCCAGGCAAGGGTACTGGAGTGGGGTGCCACTGCCTTCTCCGAAAGGGAGCATTAGTTATAGATAAAATGATAATGTTACTTCTAAAACACATTATTGTTTAATTTTTTTTTCTGAGTTGACCAGAGAAAATTCACTTCTTAAGTTTCCATGGTAAAGCACAATTCCAAAATTACTAAAAAACTTGTAGAACACATCGGTTTTTAAATTTAGTGCTTTCTTATATATTAAAGTGATAATAAAGTTACACCACGCTTCTTCAACATACAAAAACTTTGATGTTAAAATGCAAACATACAATTCAGAAGTCTAAAAATTAAGCACTTAAAAATTTCAAATTAAAGCAAATCCAAATAATGATACAAATTTAAAATTTTGTTCAGTGACATATTTAGTCATATATATGTCATTTATATATTTCATTTATATTATATATTTATTTATAGTATATTTTTATATAAATATAATATATATATATATTTAGTCACTTAGACATATCTTGACTAGTGCTTTTTCCTAATAATACAAATATTTAATCTACCATTGTTTTTTATATAACTCCAAGTAATGCATATCTGAAGTCACTGAGAACTATGGGTACAGAAACATCTAGAGAAAGAAAATAAAAACATAGATTCATGAGATCACAGAATAGGAAGTTATTGTTATAAGTCATATAGTCCATCTCCTTATTCTAAGATACAATTATTCTTTTAAAACATTAGATTGACAGAATTAATGTAAACTTTAAAATAATACTGAAATATAATTTATCTTAAAAATGTTTTATCTGAGTTTCAAAGCCTCCTCTTAAAAAAAAAAAAGAATTAATAGAGGCACAAAAACACTTTTCTACAACCTTGAATTAAAATTGATGGTTACAGTCTAGCATATGAAAGCAACCTAGATGCCCATTGACGGATAAACGGATAAGGAAGCTGTTGTACACATATACAATGGAACATTACTTAGCTATAAAAAGGAACAAATGTGAATCAGCTGAACTGAGGTAGATGAACCTAGAGCCTGTCATACAGAGTGAAATAAGTCAGAAAGAGAAAAACAAATTTTGTATATTAATGCATATATATTGAATCTAGAAAAACAGTACTGATGAACTTATCTGCAGGCAAGAATAGAGATGCAGACACAGAGAATGGACTTGTGGACATGAGGGAAGGAGAGGGTGGGACAAACTGAGAAAGCAGCACTGACATGTATACACTACCATGTGTCCAACAGACAGCTGGTGGGAAGCTGCTGTGGAGCACAGGGAGCCCAGCCTGGCGCTCTGTGACAGCCTAGAGGGGACGGATGGGCAGCGAGAGGAAGAGACGAGAGGGAGGGGATATGCGTATAATTATGACTGATTCATGCTGTTGTACAGCAGAAACCAACACAACATTGTAAAGAATTAGCCACCAATTAAAAATAAACTTTTAAGAACTATAAAAAGAAATGATTGGTTACAATAACTCTTTAGAAGACTACAGTAAATTAACAAAATATTATATCATTAAACAGGCCAGAAGAATGTCACTACAGATTACAAGCTTTAGCATTACTTTCTGCTGCCCAAATACCTATTTTTTCCAGCAATACCTAATGGAGACAAGTCTCTTCGTTGAGCAATGCTATAGAAACTAACTTTTGGAATATCTCCTAAAAAGGAAATTGTCCAACCTAAACATATTCATTTATTCATACTGTGCTTACATCAATTTATATCATTTATTAGGAAACAGAACAGAAACTGATTTAGGATATTAGAAATTGATTTCCTAGTCTCACCTAAGTAATAACCAATTTTATAATGTCTTGCGAGTGAAACATTTTTTTAACCAAAGATAAATTTCATTTAACAAAGCTGTCATGGCTTCATAAACAGCTACTGGAAAATGAATCATAAATTAGCCTAGGTGTGAAATAAAGCACATATTATGCAATTACCTCATAAGTTCAACCTGTCACATAAAACTTTTATTTTAAAATTTACTGAGTTAAACTGTACACTTTTTCATTTTATTAAAAACACTTTTCTATAACCTTGAATTAAAATAATGTGCATGAATGGAGAGGTAGAAAAATACCACACTAAAAGCTTAAGACAGGAAATTAGACTTATATAATTTAACTCTACATAATAGTATGACCTCAAACTAGATTTAAACTCTGAGAGTCTAAAACTTAACAATCTTACAGAATAATTGTGCTTTATGGCACTAAAACATGTGAAGTGTTCAGCAATGCCTGCCATATAGTAAGTACTTGATTAGAGACAAAGATGTTATGAGGGTGGTACTGACGCTACTGATGTTAACAAGGGTAGTGCTAGTGATGATTCACAATGCTTTCTTCACAAGTTAATAAGTGTGAAGCAACTCAGCTTTACTGCAATAAAGCCAGATGAGTAGTTTGATCAACAGTGTAGGATAAGATAAAACTTATTAGCAGAATGTCAACTTTTACAAGATGGAAGAAGAAAAGGTATTGAAGAGGCAGAGAAAAAGCAGTCTTAGAAGCAAAAGAAAGAACCAGAAGAGAACTTCATTGAATAACAGAGAAGAACAAGTTACTGACAAAGAATTAATTATCAAAAGATAACCCAGTCAAAAAGTGGGTAGAAGCACTGAATGGATGGTTTTCTAAACAAGACATACAGATGGCTAACAGGTACATGAAAAGATGTTCAACACTGCTAATTATTAGAGAAATGAAAATAAAAACCACAATGACATTTCACCTCACACTTGTCAGGATGGCTATCATTAAAAAGTCTACAAATAACAAATGTTGGCCAGGATGGGAAGAAAAGGAAACACTTGTGCACTGTCAGTGAGAATGTAAATTGGTGCCGTCACTGTGCAAAACAGTATGGAAAATCCTCAATAAACTAAAAAACAGAACTATCATACGATCCAGCAATTCCACTCCTGAGTATATATATTCAAAGAAGATAAAAATACTAATTTGAAAAGATACATGCACTGCACCTCAATATTCACAGCAGCATTATTCACAATAGCAAAGATATGTAAACAACCTAAGTAACCAGTATCCAACAACATATGAATGGATAAAGATGCTATAGCCAGATAGATAGATGGATACACACACACACACACACACACACACACACACACAAATATAATATTACTCAGCCATAAAAAAGAATTCTGCTACTTACAACAATGTGGACCTACGAAGTATTATTCTTTAAAAAAAAAATTTTTTAATTTATTTATTTTAATTAGAGGCTAATTACTTTACAATATTGTGGTGGTTCTCACCATACATTCACATGAATCAGCCATGGGTGTACATGTGTCCCCCCGACCCTGAACCCCCCTCCCACCTCCCCCTGTCCCATCCCTCTGGATTGTCCCAGTGCACTGGCTTTGAGTGCCCTGTTTCATGCATAGAACTTAGACTGGTCATCTATTTCATATATGGCAATATACATGTTTCAATGCTATTCTCTTAAATCATCCCACCCTCGCTTTCTCCCACAAAGTCCAAAAGTCTGTTCTTTATAACTGTGTCTCTTTTGCTGTCTTGCATATAGAGCTGTTGTTACCATCTTTCTAAATGTCATATATATGTATTAATACCCAGTATTGGTATTTTTCTTTCTGACTTACTTCACTCTGTGTAACAGGCTCCAGTTTCATCCACCTTATTAGAACTTATTCAAATGTGTTCTTTTGAATAGCTGAATAATATTCCATTGTGTATATGTACCACGGCTTTCTTATCCATTCATCTGCTGATGGACATCCAGGTTGCTTCCATATCCTAGCTATTGTAAACAGTGCTTCAGTGAACATTGGAGCACACGTGTCTCTTTCAATTCTGGTTTCCTTGGTGCGTATCCCCAGCGGTGGGATTGCTGGGTCATATGGCAGTTCTGTTTTGTTTTTTAAGGAATCTCACACTGTTCTCCATAGTGGCTATACTAGTTTACATTCCCACCAACAGTGTAAGAGGGTTCCCTTTTCTCTACACCCTCTCCAGCATTTATTGCTTGTAGACTTTTGGATCACAGCCATTCTGACTGGTGTGAAATGGTACCTCATTGTGGTTTTGATTTGCATTTCTCTGATAATGAGTGCAGTTACTCCTTGGAAGGAAAGTTATGACCAACCTAGATAGCATATTCAAAAGCAGAGACATTACTTTACCAACAAAGGTTCGTCTAGTCAAGGCTATGGTTTTTCCTGTGGTCATGTATGGATGTGAGAGTTGGACTGTGAAGAAGCCTGAGTGCCGAAGAATTGATGCTTTTGAACTGTGGTGTTGGAGAAGACTCTTGAGAGTCCCTTGGACTGCAAGGAGATCCAACCAGTCCATTCTGAAGGAGATCAGCCCTGGGATTTCTTTGGAGGGAATGATGCTAAAGCTGAAACTCCAGTACTTTGGCCACCTCACGCAAAGAGTTGACTCATTAGAAAAGACTCTGATGCTGGGAGGGATTGGGGGCAGGAGGAGAAGGGGACAACAGAGGATGAGATGGCTGGATGGCATCACTGACTCGATGGACGTGAGTCTGGGTGAACTTCAGGAGTTGGTGATGGACAGGGAGGCCTGGCGTGCTGCGATTCATGGGGTCGCAAAGAGTCGGACACAACTGAGTGACTGATCTGATCTGATCTGATCTGATGAGTGATATTGACCATCTTTGCATGTGTTTGTTAGCCACCTGTACGTCTTCTTTGGAGAAATGTCTGTTTAGTTCTTTGGTCCACTTTTTAATTTGGTTGTTTGTTTTTCTGGAATTGAGCTGCATGAGCTGCTTGTATATTTTTGAGATTAATTCTTTGTCCGTTGCTTCGTTTGCTATTATTTTCTCCCATTCTGAAGGCTGGCTTTTCATCTTGCTTATAGTTTCCTTTGGTGTGCAGAAGCTTTTAATTCTAATTAGGTCCCGTTTGTTTATTTTTGCTTTTATTTCCATTATTCTGGGAGATGGGTCATAGAGGACCCTGCTGTGATTTATGTCAGAGAGTGTTTTGCCTATGTTTTCCTCTAGGAGTTTTATAGTTTCTGATCTTACATTTAGATCTTTAATCCATTTTGAGTTTATTTTTGTGTATGGTGTTAGAAAGTGTTCTAGTTTCATTCTTCTGCAAGTGGTTGACCAGTTTTCCCAGCACCATTTGTTAAAGATATTGTCTTTTCTCCATTGTATATTCTTGCTTCTTTTGTCAAAGATGAGGTGTCCATGGGTGTGTGGATTTATCTCTGGGCTTTCTATTTTGTTCCAGTGATCTATATTTCTATCTTTGTTGCCACCTCTTCTTAATATCTTCTGCTTCTGTTAGGTCCATACCATCTGTCTTTTATTGCACCCATCTTTGCATGAAATGTTTCCTTGGTATCTCTAGTTTTCTTGAAGAGATCTCTACTCTTTCCCATTTTATTGTTTTCCTCTATTTCTTTGCATTGATCACTGAGGAAGGCTTCCCTCATAGCTCCCAGAATGGCTATCCCTCCAGTATTCTGTTGTGGTGAATTCCACAGACAGAGGAGCCTGGGGAACTATAGTCCATGGGGTCATAAAAAGTCAAACAGGACTGAGGGACTTTCACTTCCACTTTCTTCTGGTAGAAGTATTTAAAACTTTAGCCAATCCATTCTTTAACTGAGATGTTTGTTCTCTTATTACTGAATACTAAAAGTTCTTTACATATTATGAATACAGCTCTTTTTTCCAACCTATTCTTTGCAAATATTTTCTCTCAGTCTGTGGTTTTTCTTTTCATTCTCTTAACAGTGACTTTTGAAAAGCAGAAGCTTTTATTCTGAGGAAAGTACAAGACAATCATCTGTTCTTTTATAGATAGTGCTTTGGCTGAAATCTTGAGCACACCTAAGATAATAAAGAAAATTCCTCCCAGGGCTATGGCCCTTTTCTGACAGTTACCTCCCTGCATTAACAGGCCTCAAATAAAAATGAGTAAGCAAAAAAAGGAAAGAACAGAAACTAGCACAGCACCCATGCAAAGCTATTGCCAGAAAATTAAGGGAAAAAATGAATAGGAAAAACAAATGACAAAGAAAGCATAATTTAACACTGTTAATAAATTACATACATCCATACCTAAGAAGTGAGGCAGTTAAAATAAATACAGAAGCTATTTACCTATAGATACAACTAAGTCCTAAAATAACTTGTTAAATGAAAAAAGTAAGGATCAGAGCAGCAGGTATCTACCACATATTGAGGAAAGGGGGGATTTAGTTGTATATAAATAAAATAATCTGGAAAAATACACAAGAACTTGATATATTGGTTACCTCTGAGAATGGTAAAAGGGTATATGGGGTAGAGAGGCAGGAGGAAGACTTTTTACTCTAAACTCTTTCATATCTTTTAAACTTTCAGCCATGTGAATATATTACTTTTGTAAAAAATTAAAGTCCTAAACATGAATTATAATTATATTCTTTTTAACAATTATTTAATTACTGTGATGCAAGAAAGTGATTAAATCATTGCTAAGACTAAAATGTATCCCTTAAAAAATACAATTTTTCCAGAAAGAATTAAGAACTTAACTCAGTTGTCTATTGAAACTCAAGATCCTCTAGCTTCAGAAATATATTCTACATTTTATTACTATCTGGTAATCTGAAGCAAAGTTATTAACTATGAAAAAAGTAAATTATTTGGGCAAGCCCTAGTTATCCAATGACATTATACGTATTATCAGTAAATAATACTTAGTAGGTACACACTATAAGCCAGGAGCTATGCTAAATGCTTTGTGTGTGTTATCTCATTTGAATGTCACAACAATATATTATGTAAATGATATTATTATTTCTATTTTCCAAATGAAGACTCTAAGAGCAGAGGTAACCTGTCATGTGAAATGGTAAGTAAGTTGTGGAGCCAAGTATAAAGCCAGGCAGTCTGATGTCAAGAGTCTGGGATGATATATGCCATGGGGCCTGTGCCACATATTCCATTAAACAAGGTACTATAAATTTCTAAGAAGACAGCCTTGTATCTACTCTTCAGTAATTCATATTTTATAAACTCTAAAGTTGTTAGATTTTGAATTAATTATTTTAAATTTCTATGTGTCTTTGAAAACTGGTGGACCTCACTTTTTACGTAGAATGTAATCCTTAGGATATAAATTACAGCAAGTCATAAAATGCAAAATCCCAATTTCACAAGTTTTTAGCCTTAATTACATGAATTACCTTCCTTAATTCATATGCCAAATGAAGGCATAGGAAGAAAGTGTTTTTTAAAATGTATATAGTATATTATTATTATCCGCAATTTGTATGGAAATACAAAAAACCTCAAATAGCCAAAGCAATATTAAGAAAGAAGAATGGAACTGGAGGAATCAACCTGCCTGACTTCAGACTATACTACAAAGCTACAGTCATCAAGACAGTATGGTACTGGCACAAAGACAGAAATATAGATCAAAGGAACAAAATAGAAAGCCCAGAGATAAATCCACACACCCATGGACACCTCATCTTTGACAAAAGAAGCAAGAATATACAATGGAGAAAAAAATCTCTTTAACAAGTGGTGCTGGGAAAACTGGTCAACCACTTGCAGAAGAATGAAACTAGAACACTTTCTAACACCATACACAAAAATAAACTCAAAATGGATTAAAGATATAAATGTAAGATCAGAAACTATAAAACTCCTAGAGGAAAACATAGGCAAAATACTCTCTGACATAAATCACAGCAGGGTCCTCTATGACCCACCTCCCAGAACAATGGAAATAAAAGCAAAAATAAACAAATGGGACCTAATTAGAATTAAAAGCTTCTGCACACCAAAGGAAACTATAAGCAAGATGAAAAGCTGGCCTTCAGAATGGGAGAAAATAACAGCAAACGAAGCAACGGACAAAGAATTAATCTCAAAAATATACAAGCAGCTCATGCAGCTCAATTTCAGAAAAACAAACAACCAAATTAAAAAGTGGACCAAAGAACTAAACAGACATTTCTCCAAAGAAGACATGCAGATGGCTAACAAACACATGAAAAGATGCTCAACATCACTCATTATCAGAGAAATGCATATCAAAACCACTATGAGGTACCAGTTCACACCAGTCAGAATGGCTGCGATCCAAAAGTCTACAAGCAATAAATGCTGGAGAGGGTGTGGAGAGAAGGGAACCCTCTTACACTGTTGGTGGGAATGTAAACTAGTACAGCCACTATGGAGAACAGTGTGGAGATTCCTTAAAAAACTGGAAATAGAACTGCCATACGACCCAGCAATGCCACTGCTGGGCATACACACTGAGGAAACCAGAATTGAAAGAGACACGTGTACCCCAATGTTCATCGCAGCACTGCTTATAATAGCCAGGACATGGAAGCAACCTAGATGTCCATCAGCAGATGAACGGATAAGAAAGCTGTGGTACATATACACAATGGAATATTACTCAGCCATTAAAAAGAATACAATTTGAATCAGTTCTAATGAGGTGGATGAAACTGGAGCCTGTTATACAGAATGAAGTAAGCCAGAAGGAAAACACCAATACAGTATACTAACGCATATATATGGAATTTAGATAGTAACAATAACCCTGTATGCGAGATAGCAAAAGAGACACAGATGTATAGAACTGTCAGTCTTTTGGACTCTGTGGGAGAGGGTGAGGGTGGGATGATTTGGCAGAATGGCATAGAAACATATATATTATCATATGTGAAACGAATGGGCAGTCAGGTTAAATGCAGGATACAGGATGCTTGGGGATGGTGTACTGGGATGATCCAGAGGGATGAGATGGGGAAGGAGGTGGGAGGGGGGTTCAGGATGTTCCCCCATGTGGGGGAACATGTTCACCCATGGTGGATTCATGTCAATGTATGGCAAAACCAGTACAATATTGTAAAGTAAAAAATAAATAAAATAAAGTTGCTAAGAGAGTAGATCTTAAGAATTCTAATAACAAGAAAAAAATTCTGTACCTGTGTAGAGGAATAGATATTAACTAGACTTACTGTGGACAGCTCTTTGCAATATATACAAATATTGAATCATTATGCCATACACCTGAAACTAATATAACAAACATGTCAATTACACCTCAATAAAAAACATTTTAAGGATAACAATGAATTTTAATTAGGCAACAAATTAGATGTAACATCGGAGAAGGCAATGGCACCTCACTCCATTACTCTTGCCTGGAAAATCCCATGGACGGAGGAGGCTGGTAGGCTGCAGTCCATGGGGTCGCTAAGAGTCGGACATGACTGAAGCGACTTAGCAGTAGCAGCAGCAGCAATAGCTCTATATATACACAAGACAAAGTTTTTACGAAAATGTCTTAGCCAGTGAGTGCTCCCAACAGTGCTCTGACTATCAAGTGAGAAATCAAGCTTTAGTGAAAGTTTTAAAGGCAATAAAGCAAGAATATGCAAACACTCCCTGAAAATAAGTTTATGAAGAAAGCCAGAAGCCTCTACAAACATTTCCATGTTCACCTTAGATTTATTCCTAGCAAATGTCAAGAGTCTCCTGTGTAAAATTCTTCTGAGGGGAGAGATATTCATTCATTGCCAAATGGCCTGGATATATTAGAAATTCAGATTAAAGGGAGGCCAAGTTAATGTCTGCATTGGGCTCCCCAGGTGGCTCAGTGGTAAAGAATCTGCCTGCAAACACAGTAGATGCAGGAGACACGGGATCAATCTCTGGGTCGGGAAGAGCCCCTGAAGGAGGAAATAGCGACCTACTACAGTATTCTTGTCTGTAAAATCCCAAGGCAGAGGAACCTGGCACGCTACAGTCCCCGGGGTCACAAAAGAATCAGACACAACTGACCACAGCAAGTTAGTGTCTGATTTACAATTCTTTCATTCCACTATTAGGCAAGTATGAAGTCCACCTGTGTATTTGGGAAAAGACCAATACTTTGGATGTTAATTCTTATTTCTGTTTTCTTTTTGTCATTTTTTTCTTTCTTGTATTTAAAGCAAAAAATGTATACTACTACAGAAACTAAGCAGATCAACTAAACTAAGAATAATAGCTAAGACTGCTGCTGCTGCTGTTAAGTCGCTTCAGTCATGTGACATTTATCTTACAGAAGATTTTCTGCTAGTCACAAGGAGCTGATGTCACCATGTAGGGATCTAGTGCTTTTCTAGATATGAAGAGATGCAAGGATTGGGCTCATAAAATCAGTTCCTGAAAATATCTAACTATCTAAAGACCTGTCTCACCAGTTTTCCTGCCATTCCTGTTATCCACCCTGAACTCCCCTCAGGGCGCATTGAAGGTCAACAGCTGCAGTAAAACAGGATTCAGTCCCCACAGAGAGAGACAGCAAATGCCCTTGGCAAGCACCAATTTGTCACTGAAAGGATGCCCCTCAAGGTCATAAACCCTACCATAGTTTGGGAGGCTTTTCATGACCATTTTGTCCCATGATGCTAAGAAAGCTCATTCCTAGGTCTGGAGAAGATTTTGCTGATAGGTCACTCAATGTGCTATTACTGGACTAGGCCTTAATAGTCAAAGATCTCTGGACACCTGCCCTCTAGTTATGGTCCAGGAGAATATTCCCTCTTATCACATCTTCCTATATCTGCTGCTGCTGCTGCTAAGTTGCTTCAGTTGTGTCCGACTCTGTGCGACCCCATAGACAGCAGCCCACCAGGCTCCCCCATCCCTGGGATTCTCCAGGCAAGAACACTGGAGTGGGTTGCCATTTCCTTCTCCAATGCATGAAAGTGAAAAGGGAAAGTGAAGTCGCCCAGTCGTGTCCGACTCTTAGCAACCCCATGGACTGCAGCCTACCAGGCTCCTCCCTCCATGGGATTTTCCAGGCAAGAGTGCTGGAGTGGGGTGCCATTGCCTTCTCCGAATAGCTAAGACAAACTGATGCAAAAAGCAGGTATGTAGGTGTATGTATACTGAGGTGGTGGTAAAAGAAATGACAAATAAATTACATTTAGAAATAAAACCTAATTAACTTTAACTACATTATTCAGAGATTATTTTAAACTACATCTCTTACTGACAAAAGATGATATATGTTTTCCTTTTTCATTTTTACTTTTCACTTGGTGAACTAGACTGTAAGAAAGAATTATTAAACTATTTATATAGAGCAGTAGCTTTGAATGAACCAAGAAATGTATAAATAAGCATGCTTTTACAAGTAAACAACTGCTGTATAGTAGACTGTAGTTATCTTAAGGGCTTTTGTTCTGCCCATTCATGATTTTAAATCATCCTGCTGATAGCAACACCCCAAGTTCCCTAAGGAATTTATTCCTAATTCCTGTGGTACTTCTGTCAATAATGGTACCACCATCCACAACTCCAATGAAAGAACAACTCAGGATTCTACTCTGGGAAAGATAATTTATCTTTCTACTATAATAAATAAAACCAGGGGAGACCACTTCCCACACTCATCTTCCAGTGGCAGGGAGGAAGCTCATTCATAACAAGAGAAAAATCAGAACACAAAGGGAAGCAAACTCTCAAAAGATGCTTCAGCACCAGATTCAGCTAAGTCAGAACCCATTCCCATCTATTCGGAGTTTCCCAGTAACATGACTTATATACTTTCTTTTGTTTAGCTTGAGTTGGATTTCTGTCATCCATGAGAAAGACATGTTACATACAATTTACTTGTATCATATATTAAAGCAAGGCCCCTAGGAAAGTCCACTATATAATAAAATAAATTTTCTTTCAGAAAAGCAGAGGAATAAAGTTAATAATTAAGTAAAAATCATCACATATACAGGAAATGTTTTTAAGAAATGGGAGAAATACTAAAAACAAGTGAATTTTTTAATGTTACAGAAGACAGTTCAGACCTTACTATATAATCATTATAATTACCAATATCATTTTATAACTATATATGTGTCTGAGGATATGTGTATAGTAACATTTAAAAATCAATCCACTTTTCAATTCATCTCACCTATTTCTGTTTGTATATATTTATGTCTATATACATACATCACTTAATGGCAAACAGATAGGGAAACAGTGGAAACAGTGGCTGACTTTATTTTTCTGGGCTCCAAAATCACTGCAGATGGTGATTACAGCCATGAAATTAAAAGACACATACTCCTTGGAAGGAAAGTTATGACCAACCTAGACAGCATATTAAAAAGCAGAGACATTACTTTGTCAACAAAGGTCCGTCTAGTCAAGGCTATAGTTTTTCCAGTAGTCATGTACGGGTGTGAGAGTTGGACTATAAAGAAAGCTGAGTGCCGAAGAATTGATGCTTTTGAATGGTGGTGTTGGAGAAGACTCTTGAGAGTCCCTTGGACTGTAAGGACATCCAACCAGTCTATCCTAAAGGAGATCAGTCCTGGGTGTTCACTGGAAGGACTGATGTTGAAGGTGAAACTCCAATACTTTGGCCACCTGATGCAAAGAGCTGACTCATTTGAAAAGACCCTGATGCTGGGAAAGATTGAGGGCAGGAGGAGAAAAGGACGACAGAGCATGAGATGGCTGGATGGCATCACCGACACAATGGACATGGGTTTGGGTGGACTCCGGGAGTTGGTGATGGACAGGGAGGCCTGGCATGCTGCTGTTCATGGGGTTGCAAAGAGTCGGACACAACTGAGTGACTGAACTGAACATATACAAAGTATATACTTATATACTGTATATATACCATATATAATTTATGTACAAAATATATTTATATGTTTTAAAAAGAGTAAATATACAATTTCATTGGATTTTTTTGCAACAACGTCTAGAAATGTATCTTTTCTAAGTCATGCTCATATATTGGGGCTGAATACTATGATACGCTAAAAAGCAATGCATACTATTGTTTTTACAATGATTCATATTTCTAAAATACATTAAGATGAAACTTCTCAAGATATATAAAATGAGTTTTTATAAATTATGTCATGTTTTAAATTATTATTTTTATTTCCAGCAAAAATATTTAGGAAAAAATCATCTTTCTGGTCTAGAGCTAGCAAAATTTCAATTCCAAAAAGTAAAACTGGAATATCTATTCCTTACTCTCAAAAGGTTTAGAAAAACATAATTATATAGAGACAGAGTGATATATGGCATAAAGTTAACAGCTGAGGGTACTTGAGGGAACTTTGTACTATTTGTGAAATTTTTCTTTAAGTTTGAAGTTATTTCAGCATCAAAGTTCACAACTTTGTATCTTGTCTATCATATGATTATTAGAATAAGTGATGATGGCATTAAAATTACATTCTATTTTGTGAACTTTGGTTTTATATTGATGACCCGTTTTTGAGATTTCTGCCTTTACCTTATTAATTTCTAAGAACTCCAAGTTTATGAAGCCTTTTGCTGATTCATACTCAAGAGCCATTTGCCTTTTCACTTTAGTTTATGGTGATATTTTCCCCCATGTTAAACCTATCTGATGTTTCTTTTAGCCATTTTCTCCTATGTTCTGGTTGTGAGATACCCATTTAAAGGTTTAATATATAATCTACCTACATTTGCTTCTAGTTTGGAAAAACAAGAAGAGAAAAAGATGATAGAAAAGTATGGCGTAGTAGGACTAGGAAAATTAATTTACCTATTTCCTTATCTGCTACTAAATTTAAAAGAGAAAAACAGTTTTGGTTTATTTTCATTTTTAAAATAGCTTTTAATTTTTTTAATGTGACTATCTACTTCATTTCTGTGGTAGTCATGTAGTTACCACAAAATGAAAGCTTAGAGTTGCAGACATGATATAACCATGCAAAAAAGAAAAAAAAAAAAATCAAATATTTGCACAAATGTTTCACAAATGTAACACTTTCATCAAACTTTTTTCTTTATACTAAGAAATATCTAAATGTAATACAAACACACACTTCCCTGGTGGCTGAACAGTAAAGAATCTGCCTGCAATGCCAGAGACTTAGGTTTGATCCCTGAGTTGGGAAGATCCCCTGAAAAAGGGAATGTAAACATAAAATTTTACCTGAAATGTGCCACATTCTAACAGTATTTATGCCTTCCATGTGAACACATGGAAGTTCCTTGTGAACACAGGAACTACTTCAGAAGTTAAATAAACCTACAGAAGCCATCATATATATATATATATAAATATTCCAGATGAAAGTTTTCCATTTCAGAAGTGGTACAGTACTTTAAGACCATAAGCTGTGGCTCTAAACTAGATGGATTCAAATCACAGTTCTGTTATGAAGTAGTTATATGATCTAGAGTGAAGTTAACTAGTACAATTAACAATATTTACATCATGGAATCTGGGGAAAGATTAAACAGATTAATATATGTAAAGTACTTGGAAATAGTACTGGCCCATTCAAAGCACTCAACATGTTAACTGAGTTTCATCTAAAAACCATGCCCACATTTTAGTTAAAAGGAATGAAAACTATAAAGAATTTGAGATCAAAAATCTCAGAATCAGGGCTTCACACCTATTTTTCACTAAGTGCATGGCTT